>NC_073745.1:92277428-92579428 GCF_029784135.1 Toxorhynchites rutilus septentrionalis | reverse complement strand
ATATGTAACCGATTACTCGCGGTTGGCTCGAGGTTAGTATTACAAGTGTTTTCGTAATTGTGATGTTGCTGTCTCCAATGCTCTGTACCTGTGCCCGACACGGGATACTTCCTTTTGGGATGCAGCTGACCATTAATCAGCAACGTCCCCTAGTCTGTACCCCATATCTAGCGTGGTACGTCTTCTCGACTCGAGGAATCCAGGATAGAATGGTCACTAGCCGGCGCAAACATCAGCTCGTGTAGAGTTGTCATGAGCGGTACAAGCTTTGGCTCTTGTTGAATGATCAGTGGACTGCACAACCTTTGGCCCGTGTATCTGTAAAGAGTTTGTGTATGTATTGCCGCGACTAAGTAAAATTTTATAGATCGGATAAGAGGGATATGAAACAGGAACACAACGAAGGAAACATCATTAAACGTTGACATCGGCGTTTCTGAGGAACAGGTATAGATGAAGCAGAAGATCAGGATCCCGGCTACCTAAGATATCCCGGACGGGGATATCTGATTGTCTGCCTTTTGCTCTCAGTGCTCTAGAGAGCTGAGAGCGAGCAGCATGGAACCGGATACACGACCAGACAATATGCTCGATGTCGTGGTAGCCATCGCCACAATCACAAAGATTGTTTGCTGCGAGCCCAATGCGATAGAGATGCGCGTTTAGGTTGTAGTGATTGGACATAAGCCGAGATATCACGCGAATGAAATCACGACCTACATTCAATCCCTTAAACCAAGCTTTCGTCGAAACCTTAGGGATAATCGTGTGTAACCAGCGACCGAACTCATCTTCACTCCACATGCGCTGCCAACTAACGAGTGTGTCCTGACGAGGAATGTGAAAATATTCGTTATAAGCAATTTGCCTTTCAATAAGTTTGCCTTCTTAAGCGCCCACCTTAGCTAGCGAGTCCGCTTTCTCATTCCCCGGAATCGAGCAATGAGAGGGAACTCATGCTAAGGTAATCTTGAATAATTTTTCGACCAAAACACTCAATAGATGTCTTATTCTTGTTAGGAAATAAGATGAGCGTTTATCAACTTTCATTGAACGGATTGCCTCTATTGAGCTGAGACCAGTGCTTGGAAATATCTGTATCACATCAATCTTTTCAGCTGAATTTCCGGCCACATTCGATCATTATACCATTACATTCGGGATACCGAAAATGAACCAACACCAAACCTCACAATCACAGCCAGCCACTCGCAGTTGATTCATCCAGTTTTTTTCATTCTGTTTTTCGTTCTGTTCTGCGTTCACGGAATGTGAGCAAAAGAAAATATCCCTAGTTTTATCATTCATTGACATTAACATACCAGTTCATTCACTATCAGCATCGTTCTCCGACACTGACGAAACGGAGAAATTCGTTGAGGAAGATAAGAAAGTACAGAATGCTCATAATAGTGACAAGAAATTAAATTGTTCAAGCATGCAAGGTTTCCGTCTCAGTTAAATTACTTTCATTTTACATAGTGAATATGCAGTTCCAAATCCACTTGTCAGAAATGCTTCAAAAGAAGAATTCCGGTGTAAAAATACCGTCTTGACTCAAATTTCAAACATTTTTTTTTTAATTCTGAACACATGAACATGAAATGGTGGTGTCACGACCGCAATGGGAATATTTCGAGCTTCCTTTTGCAAACGGATCAAACTATGCTATAGGATTAGCGGATGAAATTGCCAACATCCAGCTTTGGCTGACAAAGTTTGCATTCGCTGCTTGGGTCGATTCTGCAAAATGCCCCCTCGCCGTCCAAGCCTAAGCAATCCTTAGCTGTGAGTGTGCATGCAGATCTTGCTCTTTTGTTGGCATTTCCGCTTGCGCCACCGTTTGCGTTGCCCTTTCGGAGTAACTTCAAAAACAACTGAATAAGCAAGGCACTGACTGAATGAGAAAATCACACACATATCGGGATATTGAAAATGAAAAGTCACAACATTCCTGACAATTCAATGGCAATGAATAAATGTGAATGAATTCTCATGACTCGAGCTTTAAGGAAAGCTCAGGGAGCACAGAATGAATATGAATGAACACAGTTGTAAATTTGTTTGCCGTCGATTAAATGACAGCAGCATCGACAAGCAAAATAAACGCGTGACACTGATAAAATATATTTTCAATGTTGCTTAACAAGCTCAATATTTCCAAGCCCTGGCTGAGACTGTCTGAAAAAATAAAATAATGGTCGATGGGCAATGTTTCAATGATCCCTAATGCGTAGTATATCGCACCCAGTTCAGCGATATACACGGAACAAGGATCTTTGAGTTTGAAAGAGGCACTGAAATTTTCATTGAAGATGCCGAAGCCAGTGGACCCGTTTATGAATGAACCGTCAGTAAAGAACATTTTATCAGATCTAACTTTCCCATATTCTGCCGAAAATATCGGCGGAATAGAATCGGAGCGTAGATGATCTGGGATTCCATGGATTTTTTGTCGCATGGACAGATCAAAATTGACAGAGGAATTGAAAAAGTATGGGAAGCAAACTTGGTTGGAGATGCCCGGTGAAGGGTGCACTTCATGGGTAAGAAAATCATGGTACAAAGACATAAAACTTGACTGAGGAGTCAGTTGGAGTAGATTTTCGAAGTTATCAATCACCAATGGATTCATGATCTTGCAACGGATGAGAAATCTGTAGGATAATTCTGTGAACCGAAGAGTAAGCGGGTGTACTCCTGCCAAGACACCCCATGGCTATACGCAAGCAACGATATTGTATTCTCTCCAGCTTGAGAATATGAATCCTGGCAGCTGATCGGAAGCAAAAACTGCCATATTCTAACACTGATAATATCGTTGTTTTGTACAACTGAATGAGGTCTCCTGGATGGGCGCCCCACCATGTTCCGGTTATTGTTTGGAGAAAATTGATTCTTTGCTGGCATTTCTGTTTCAAATACGCAATGTGTATTCCCCAGGTACATTTAGAGTCAAAATATACTCCAAGGTATTTGAAAAACATCGAGTGCCTGATCGCTTTGCCGGATAGGTGAAGCTGGAATTGGGCGGGTTCGTGCTTCCTAGAAAAACCGACCATTTCGGTTTTCTCCGTAGAGAATTCGATACCCAGCTTGAGAGCCCACGTGAACAGGTTGTTCAGGGTATCTTGCAAGGAGTTTTGCAGAATGGCGGGATTAGTACCCGTGATGGAAATAACTCCATCGTCTGCAAGTTGTCTCAGCGTGCAGTTTCTAGTTAGACAATCATCCATATCATTGACGTAAAAACTATACAAGAGGGGGCTTAGGCAGGAGCCTTGTGGTAGGCCCATATTGAAAAACATGTGCTTTTCTGAGAGTAAATTGTACAGGAAATTATTCAGAATTGGCGAAAGTCCACGATTATGAAGTTTCTCTGAGAGAATTTCCATGGAAACTGAATCAAATGCCCCTTTGATATCGAGAAAAACGGAAGCCATTTGTTCTTTACGAGCAAATGCGATTTGGATTTCAGAAGATAGCAGCGCGAGACAATCATTCGTCCCTTTACCCCGGCGGAAGCCAAACTGCGTATTTGACAGGAAATTGTTCGTTTCGACCCACTTGTCCAAACGAAGTAGAATCATTTTCTCTAAAAATTTACGAATACAGGATAACATTGCAATCGGCCTATACGAGTTGTGATCGCAAGCCGGCTTGTTGGGTTTTCGTATGGCTATCACTCTCACTTGTCTCCAGTCATGCGGGACAATATTCAGCTCCAGAAAATTGTTTAACAAGTTCAGCAAACGCTGTTTCGCCAAGTCGGGAAGATTCTTCAACAAGTTGAATTGATTCTTGTCCGACCCCGGAGCTGAATTGTTACATGAGAGGAGGGCAATTGAGAATTCTACCATCGAAAAATTCTCATAATCGCATTGGACCGGAATGTCGCGTACGACGTTTTGTGCAGGAACGGAATCGGGACAAACCTTTCTTGCAAATTTGAAAATCCAACGGTCAGAGTATTCTTCACTTTCATTTGTATGGTTCCAGCCACGCATTCTCCTAGCCGTATTCCAAAGAGTGCTCATAGCTGTCTCCCTTGACAAACCATTGACGAACTTCCGTCAATATCCACGCTTTTTTGCATTAATCAGACCTTTTAGTTTGGCTTCTAGAGCTTGGTACTATCGAAACCATTCCACTAATCCAGTTTTCCTGAATTTTTTGAAGGCGGATGATTTTTCAAGGTAGACCTTTCAGCACTCCTTGTCCCACCAAAGTGATGGAGGACGACGTCGGAAAGTGGTAGCAGGAACACGTTTTTTTTGAGCTTGAAGTGCGCTTTCGTAAATCAAACTCGATATAAAGTTATACTCTTCGAGTGGAGGAAGTTCATGCATTGAAACAAGTGCTTCAGATATTATTTCTGCAAATTTTCTCCAGTCAATATTTTTCGTGAGGTCATATTTTTGTTTCTTAATATTATGGAAATTTTCATTTTATTGAAAATCCATTTGGAAAAGGACATTTTAAATATGAAACAAATTGCTTGCTAGCTGAACGAGAAAGAATAGAAATTGTCTCCTTCTCATCTATAATGGGTTGCACAGAAATGACATCTCGCCACTGATGAACACCGAATTGATCAAGAACAATTTATGGTGCACGACACATGAACATTAGCATCTCGTGAAACTTGATCACGTAAATCGCTAAGATGAGTGAAAAAATATGATAAGTCGCATCCCCATCTACGCTTTGTAAACAAAACGAAAACACAGTTTTCAATGTTACGGGTAATGAAAAAAGGAAGATTTAAAACAATGTTGAAAGAATTTTTTAGGGAGGGATGTGCTGTCCCACCCGATGCACTAACCAGATATTGCACCTACAGATTATCATTTGTTCAGGTTCCGAAAAAAATATCCTAAGTGCAGGAATTTTTGAATAGCAATAAAACACTTGTCTAGCTTTTCGACGAGAACTAGACGAGAATGTTCAATTTCCTGTTAAATGTTGTCTTAAGTGCTAAGTAAAGTCACAGCACCCAGTAGTTATATGGATTTAAGCAAATAAAAGAAAATTACTTGCACTACCAGTGAGTTTATTATTTCGGATACACAATATCCACACAAGTTGTTTCTTTAGATCGAAGTTGTAATTTTTATCTATCGAAAAGTTTAGTGTATTTGCATATAAGTTTTGATGAATTTCAGATACATGCTTCAAGATTTTTATCATTGAGCTGCCTATGTTTTCTACGTAGTTTCCCCCCGTCATGATTCACATCCTCAATCCTCAATAATCATAGATTTCAGTCTGCTTAGTAAGGTGATTTTTAAAAATTACTGGGATTAGGCTATCACTTTGGAGTTACAAGTACAAACTTAGCTAAAGTGTTCAACATTCAGCCACCCACCAAAGGCCATACACTGGAATCACTTTTGATGTGAAGAACATCCACACATTGCAAAATGGAATGGAATCTTACTATAATTAGCATTATTTTACAAATCATGTACAATATTCATACAAGTTTGAGTGGAAAAAGCGGAAATTTTTATGTATGTCTATAGAAGCGGATGACATATCGCTGTTTCTAAGTTGTTGTTTTCCCGATCTTGTTTTTTTTCAAAATTTAATGAAATTTTTGTATAGCCCAACAATTATCATCAACCTTTGGTCTTGGTCACATTATAATGGAATTTTAAGATATTTGGCATAAAAAAAAACCCAAAACCATACACCCAAAACCAAAACCATCGTCTCGTATTCCGGAAAAAAACTAAGTCCCATAGTGTCGATTTTTGACCAAAAAAAATCGAGATGACAGTAGATCTCGACGTTTAATGCAGTTTGAAGACATTTGGCATCAAAAAAAATTATTGAAGACTCCGTTTTCCTCTACTCCCCCTTTGGGTGATTTTTCGATTTTCAAAAACTCAAACTTTGACCGCTTTGCGCCGATTGAGCTGAAATTTTGCATAGGGTGTTTTTTCGAGGTGGTGAACATTTTGTATAGGGCAACTTTTTGAAATTTTAAGGTCGATTTTTTTCCAAACATTCATTGGCACTCTAGTATGTATACATGCTAGTTTGAGTTTTCATTTAGAAAATTTAGCGGATACAATGAATGGTTTCTCTGTGTATTATTAAATGTTGTTAAATGTAACATATTAACAACTCTGGGATTTGAATTTACACATAGCTCTGATATCCTAGTAATTTCCATGCACAACGTGAATATGTTAAGTTTTCTGTGATTTTCATTACTCCTTTTGATGGCCAAAAAGCGCTACATAAAAAAGTTTGTTCTCCTACCACACTGTAGAGAATGAATAAACGTTTAAGTGGAAACAGTCAATTATGTACCATCTCTTGCAAATCGCCCCTTTCACACTTCGATGGTTTTAAATAATGCTCAGATGTCTCTATGCCCTAAAATGCTATGGTATGCTTCTGTCGCTACATGTTCTGCTAATTAAGTATGATTATTTTGCACATATGAGTGCGATCGTTGACTCACCATACTTTTCAGACATCAAAACATATTCATATGCTGCTGATTGCTGCAAAAGTTCCTAGTCCACTGCAATGTTTCTAGCCAAGAATGGTTAGCTACTCGCCTTGGGTCGATCCCTACAGACAGTTGCGATGATCACCTACCACCACTTATTAAAGGTAGAATTGTTTCCGAGTCTAATTTTCCACTTCGTGCGGAAGGTTGTAGTAAATGTGTGTGGTAAAATTGTCACCGTTGAGAATTTTTTTCTTTCAAGTGAATGATTTCTTATACCAGGTATAAATAAGTGAAGTTATCTCTAACCGTACCCAGTTTACGGTCGCAGGTCTGTCCGAAGCGAGGTCCATTATTACAATTTGGGCCATGTTAAATAAATTATAACTAGGTTCTAGTGAAAGAGTGTCTTAACAATGAAACTATATAACAATCCGATAGCTCTTACGGTACTATGGATTTTCGTTTATGGTAACGATGTGAAGTGTATTACGAATAGTAAATCTGCCAGTTTGTCTAACAAAGATGATCAGAAGTTGAAGGATCTGAATACAGACGAAACGAGTTTCTGGAATCCCCAGCCGGAATATTATCATGATCGTTATAAACACCCGGATCGGACCGATTTCGTCACATCATTAGGGAGTTCGGAGAATAAACATAGTGGCAATCCGGCATCTTCGTACAGTTACCACGAGCGAGAAAAAATCAGTAAGGAATTAACAAGTGTAGCCGATCAAATTATATGTGTACGAAAAAGTGTGAATAGAAACTGTTGACAAGGCAAACAGTGCTTATTATCAGAAGTATTATGATGCAATTCGAAGAGAAAATTCATAAGCCCATGTGAACGATATTTTTAACAAAAAAAACTCTAATTCAAACGAATAAGTATAAGGTTTATTTTTCAAAACAAAATATTTCAGACTGATTCCGAATTCCACTTCTTGAATGAATGGATTTCGTGATAATCTTAGTTTAATAATCAAAAAGGACTTCAACTTTTGCGCTCTTTGATCCTTTTAATCACGATAGTGCTTTTCAAGACTGTTAAATTCATCGCCGTTGTATAAACTTTTCAAAATACAGATTTTCTAATCGTATTGAAAATTTTAAATTGGGACTATCTATGTTCCAGCCCGGAAACATATTAAGTGATGCTTTAGACACACATTCACTCAAATCAGCATCCATTATTCAAGGCATAGGCTTTCATTTGCATTCCAAATTAAACTTCCGCATTATGGCTTAATTGTTAATTGAATTCGGCATGCGCAAAACGCCAATCGATAATCCAATAGCTAGTAAATTTAATTAAACATACCATTCATACCATAATGTGCAACATGGTTCGAATACATATAACAGTACGTATATATTTTTAAGGTCCATTCAGTTCTGGGGGTGGCAGTGCATACTATACTTCTGGAGGTATTTTCGACCGGAAACAAGTTTACGGATCACCCCAACCCGTTGATCATACCACGTACATTCAAGAGTATGACAACCACTATGAACACTATCCACATGATCATGGGTACAGCTTAGGGCATTCTTACGGTGGAAAGGTAGATGGAATGTCTTCTATTCGAAATAATCATATACGTTAAATTTGTTTTTTTTTACAGAGCTATGGGAATTCAGTTCTCTTTCCGCTGGCAGGAGCAGCCCTCCTTGGAATTGCAGCAGTACTCGTAGCTAATCCTGTACTCCTGCACCTGGGAGCAGTTGCAGGTAAACGAAAGCGACGCGATATACCATCCAGTGCACATAACCTAGCATATATAGCACATTTTAAAAAATCGTTAGCTTCGAAATGAGTTATAAGAAGTGCAAAATAATTGAAGTGAAGACATACACTCGACAAAAAAAATAGGAACAGAATGCGAAGTCGTAAATTTTAAGTGATTTTTGACATGCTGTAATTTCGTGAAAAATTAACGCATATAGAATAGAATATTAGAATATTTTACGTAAATATTTTTATCATGGGGTGTGTAGGTGTAGTGGGCAACAATATCGGAAAGAAATAAAAAATCGATTTTTCTTTTTTTTTCAAGAAATTTACGACTTCGCATTCTGTTCCTTTTTTTTTTGTCGAGTGAGTATCGGAACATGGCTACCTCTCTGTAAAAAAAGACAAATCACATTTGATTTGTTATATCAAATTTGTACAGTACACCTTCAAATAATACTTAGTTGAAAACTAAATTGAAATAAACTAAAGATGAGAAATAAACAGAGTTTTTTTCAACTGAAATAACTGTGTCATAGTGCTATTATCAACTGCAACAATCCATTCATCCGAATATACGACGCCTCTAGCGTTTGCGTTACCTAGTTGAACTACCCCGATCATTAGCTACCATTCCTTCTCGATCTCATCGTATTCGAAACGAAAACGATGTATGTAGGACTCGATATGTTAACTTATCGCTTTCGTCCAGCCTTGTCGACAATCCGAATCATTATTTCATCATACACCCAACGTTAATTTTTAGCACATGTTCTGGCATCCCGATTTATTACATTAAATGAGCTGAAAGATAACATAAAATGTTCTACTCCCCAATACATGTATATCATTTGTATAATATATATGCTAGAGCCAATATGAGCGAGCGAAACAGGAGACACATTTAAATGAAAGCATATGAAAGCTTTTCGTATAGTTTGCCAAATACACGGCCCAGACAGAGAAAGATATATTCTCGTTCATGTTCTTCTTTATCGTCTTAGCAAACACCTTCCAACTTCATTTTATAATGAGGTGTAAAATTATCACGCTCCTTTATAATAGCGCTGGCGTGGTCGTGTAAAGTAACTTTGCATTCCAGCCGGCCTTGGTTCGATCCCCATTGACGTCGTATGGATTTTTTTTTTGCACAATCCCAAATGAAAAGAGAAAAGAAAACAGAAAGAGATGTCTGCTCGCATATATACAAACCATTTTCAAGCTTTTAAAACAGCTCATTATTTGCGCATTTGACTCTCATGCACAGGAAATGGCATCTTTTCTGCCAAAAATGAAATATTTTCTGCCAACGCTAGTTTGGGTGAAGAGTTGCGTTTCTTCATGGTTTAATCTCATTTCCTTACTCTGTCGCGTATCATTCACTCGCTGTTCGAGAAAGTCAAATTCTTCTCGAACTAAGTCTTGCTTTCTATCTGCAATTATATGTTTTTTTGTTATAAAAATGTTAGTTTTATTAGCAACTACGAAATTGACAGTCTACCCACGCTCAAGGTCAAGCTCAAAAATGTTAGTTTCATTAATAGTTCTTCGTTCAAATTTATCGAAGAAAATCAAATGATAGTGGTATAACTAAAAAAGTCACAGGAGGGTTGTGTCCGAGACACGACCGCATAGTTGACGTAGGATTCCGTTAGGCTATCTGTTGATTTTGGATATGTTTGAAGAATTACATCGTTAAAATCTCCTGGTGGCCCTGAAAAGGGCAATTTCGTTTGGTTGTTGGGTATTGTTTGTTCACTCCACCAGTGTTTACCGAGTGGTGATGACAGAAGTATGGTAGACAGTCGTTGGGTGGTGCGTGTCAGATAGAAGCAGCCGAATGAGATATGATGAAAACCGCCCTCTGTATAGATGAAATAAAGAATAAAAAACTCACCAATGTAATATAAGAAAATTACCAATACCGAACACAATTATCAATTTTTCCCATCAGTAAAAACATGTTACTTTAATATAGAGAAAACATATTTAAAATGGAAAAGCTAGTTTTGTTTTATAATTTTTACTTTCTGAGTGTTTATTCAGCCCAATGCGAATTTTAATTGGACTAAAAATACCTAATACTATATGTAGAACATATGGGAAATCACTTTTTCGAATATTTCTTCACTTTTCCAATTTTTTCTCGCCGCTTGAACTTTCCTTAGGTAAAAATGAACACAACAAAACAGACAGCTTCAATCGAACGACCCGTTCTCGAGCGGGAACACACCTTGGTTTTCATTTATGAAAATTGAAATAAATCGTTTCATATATCAAGTCATTTTTAACACAACTGCTATCATATACAATTTTACAATTACACTTGTGCTAAATTTTTCACAATACACGATCGGTCATAGATATGAAATTTCACGAAGCAACCAACATTAAAGTTTCAAATTTAAATTTTATTTGCTAGAATTAATCGTATCATTCAGGGGAATTTTTATATAGAGAGTAAGGTGCAATATAAAAATGCCCCCGACTTGCATATATTGCAATGCTGATTTCCCTCGGACACCTTGGTTTTGATGTCTCTGTTAGGGAACCACCGCATGTGTCGTCAATTTCGACCAATTAGAAGTGGATATTTCCGTTAGGATAGGGTGTGAGATTTTTCAGTTGTTCGATAGTTAGTTTCATGACATATATTATTTTATTCAATATAAAAAATGTTATGGAGTGCCGAAATCGATTGACGCAAAAACATCATCAATCCATCATGAAATGACTGAGCAATAAGCGTTTGAAATTGGACAATTTTCACGATGTGCTCGATTTTCGATTTACAATTTGTACCACAATGTGTTCCCGAAAGACGTAATCCTACGTCAAAATCGATATTGATATTACCACACTGTTCAAATTAATAGGAGTACCGGTAGGTTTCTTCGTTTTTTATTCAAAAATTAATGCATTATTCTGCAAAAATGGTTACAAATTTAATATTCAAAGTATTTCCCATCACTAGTCACTACTTTTTCCCATCTTTCTGGCAATTCACGGATCCCTTTGCAGAAATAATCGGGGACGGAGCAATGTCTTGAGAATACGGCGGGTGGGACAGGACCTCCCATTTCAGCGTTTCCAAGTATATTTTGACCGGTTTCGCGACATGCGGCCGAGCATTGTCGTGCTGCAAAATAATCGTATCTTTGCTCGTATTTCCTTCATCAATTATCGTCGGTAGAGGTCCCCCGTAATGGTTTCATTCGGTTTTAGCAGCTCATAGTACACCAAACCCAGCTGGTTCCACCAAACAGACAGCATAACCTTCTGGCCGTGAATATTACGCGCGGCCGTCGATATTGATACATGGCCAAGGTATCCATACGCTGCCCGACGATTAGGATTGTCGTAATGGGCCCACTTTTCATCGCCAGTAACGATTTGATGCAAAAAAAAACCGCTTTATTTGATGCCATTGACGCAGTTTTTCGCACGTGAGAAAACGGCATCTTCTGGCTTCAATTCATACGGCACCCTATGTCCTATCCTTCGGATCATTCCCATTGCTTTTAAACGATCTGCAAGTTCTTGTTGCGTTTGTGACAGATCTTGATCGAGTAAAGCCCCAAATTCTTCAACTTCAAACTTTATTGGCAGTCCGGAACGTTCTTCGTCTTCTAAGTCAAAATTACCGCTTTTAAACCGTGTAAACCACGTCTGACACGTTCGCTTAGCTGGAGCATGGTCACCATAAACTTCCACCAAAATGCGATGACTTTCCGCAGCTTTTTTCTTCATATTGAAGTAATGAAGATTCGAAATTCGACATATTCGAAGTGGCAAAAAACAATGTTTTTTACGCTTCAACTTTTCGACAGATACTGAAAAAGACGTGCAATAACAGTAGCTTTCCAACGAATGTCTGGAAATTTGATTCACTGGAAAAATAATCAAGTTACGCCATCTGTTGTAAAACCGAAGAAACTTACCGGTACACCTAATATAAAAGTATTATCTTGTATTTTATAGTTTTGGCTCGTTCAACATTCGAATTTCCACTCAAACTCATAGACCACAATTAGTGCTGATGCTGTTTACTGATCTTTAGTTCCTATTTCCCACATCCCATTGGTGTTCATAAATCTTGGGAGATGTTGAGTTGTCCGAAAAATTCGTGCTGTGTTATGGAAAAAACCAAAAAGCATCCTTTATATAGACATGCCTGTATTCGATTATACCTAGTATACCCGTGTTAATGTATAACTCGAGAACAAAATGAGACAAAAAAGTAACTTAAATTAACATTTTTAGCGAAATTTTTCGATATGGTTCCCCCTTTTCTTCACGCAGAGCCGCCAATGCTTGAGCCAATCGGTAATCACTGCACGGATTGTTGTGAATTTCGATTTGATCCAAAAGTCTACTTAGTCCAAAGTGAGCGATTCAGTGGATTGACATCTGGGCTACCGGATAGCCTTCCAGCAAACAATCATTCGTTGATATTCTCAGCCGAATAATTTTCGACTAATAACATTGAGTGTTTAATGGAACGATATGCTGAACTATTAGTTGTGTATAAGATCATTCAGGCCAAAGTAAAGCTTTTGTTCAACCATTGATATTTACAAGACCTACAAAATTTTGGCCATAGAATGAAAAGTCGGAAACAGTTTAGGTTTCCATTAACCTTTTCACTGCGGCACGGTCTCGGAGAAATCCATCAGCAGGCACGGCGCGTTATGCGCATGTCAGTCGTTGTGTTGCGCCAGACGCAGAAGTGAAAGACTTTCGTATGTATTGAAAGACTGGCCAGAGCGTACATGTACGCCTCTCATAGTGAGAAGGTTAAAACATATCAAACAATTTGAAATAAAAAAAATATTTTCAAATAAAAATTATTTTTTTCCAAAAGATTTTTTTTTCAAATTTACAAACAATATATATGAATAGCCCATACAATTACCAACAAGTCATTCATACATCGGAAGTAGGGCATTGCCACAGGAAAAGAGACATTTGGCTATAGCGGTTGCGAAGGTTGCCAAGAAGATTACGCCGAACGCGTTCACGAACGACTTGAATGAGATTGTACAGTCGTACCGACCTCGAACGCGTTTATATTCCACATCAGCTTTTTTTGTATCGTTGTAGTATACGAAATCATTCATTGATTAAAAGCTATTTGAGCGGCTCTTAGATATGTTTCGCCGTCTTCCTGCACGCGACAATTTCCACACGCTTCTCGTACAGACCGAGCTCCATCGTTCCTAAGAAAAGGAGCAAGTATTTTTGGGACCGCCCAACTTCGTGAGCTGGTAAACGATTTCAATAGATTATGCCTCAGGAGAACAGCGACTGATTATAATAGTGCGATGAATGAAATGGTATTAAAAAGTGATTTACTCGTGTATTACGGAATGGAATTAACTTATGTAATAGAAAATATGTAATTTGACACAGAAAACATTGTTGGGTTCCTCTTCGAAAATTTGGGCAAGGTGCTTCTTCATGCTATACAGAAAGTCGAAATTTTTACGAGAACCTGAAGAAAAAATAATCTGAAGGTGCAACATTTGGTGAGTACGGTGGATGGAGTAACATATCCCAACAACCCAACAAACATTAAATCGCCATGTGTATCCGAAATCGTATAGAATGCATAAACACGATTTTTTCGATCATTGATGGATTAAGTCCTATATCGGTATAACGACCAACCTAGTATATGCAGTATTATATACACACATTCTATTCATTTTATATCTTATATAATTTTATATTTTATATTTTTTGTTTATAACAAACAATTTATATGCGTATAAAATATGGCATATACGTATATCGCCTCTACTTTGCGTGTATATGCCAGTTATATGCATCATATATCATCCAAATGTGTCTTGGATGTATGTATATCGCCTCCAATTATGGCTATTCATAAGATTTAATATTTTCTGGGTGTACAGTCAGTACAGTCAGTCACTTAAAGCTAAGACCTTCCAAGAAACCAGGCATGAAGAAGTAACACATTAAGAAAGTAACGCGAACAAAAGACAGGCAAACACTGACAAAAGAACTTTCGCAACGACGGCCGATCAACAACAGGCACAGCACGTCCAGCAACAGAAACATTGAGGCAGTAATGTTACAACGAAGAAGAAAAGATTTGTTCTTTATTAAACGTGAAGAAAACTCTGAAATATATGCAGTCAGTTGCGATTTGAAATGCAGCTGGCTCATTATTGAGTGCCGATGTTTCAATGAATGTGAAATTGTAGAACTCTAATGTACACGTAACGTACACGTCGATCTCTTTTATACCACTAGAATCACTTTCTATCAAAAACTGTCACAACAATTCGGATGTTGTAGCATAGATAAAGGGATTGGATACTGAATTCTGGCAGGGTATAGTGGCCCATACACGCTGAATATTATTGCGCTATATATGATCTTGCGCAATAAAATTGAACGTTCAATTCTGATATTGAAAGTTGTACAATTTGTACGAAACTGAAAATGATATTTATTGTGCAATATTCAAAATATTGCATAATTTATAGACGACCTTCAATATCACATTCAGTCGATACGATTTGCGATGACAGTGGTACACTGTAGATGTCTGGTGGTGAATTTCAATTAGGGGCCAAAATTTGGGTCCCAAACTCGTTAGTGTAATATCTATCCGATTAGATGACACTAAGCCAGTTTTCGAATGTTAAAATTTGAATGAAAATTTTCACATCATGTTATTCAATTACTTGAAATACATATTTCTGACTTTTATTTAACCATTTGTCTATATATTTCCAACATTGTTACTGAATATTTTCATTGTAATATACGTTTGTCTCCAAAAACAATTTTCGTATGAGACTTTTTCAACATCTACAAAAAAATGTTTTTCGTTTAAATAGAATACTAATTTGATATGGAGAAGTAAATTTTCATTCATAATTTTAATTTTAAAACCTTGTTCATTCCGTCTGAAAATCAATAAAAAAAAATGTTACGCTCCCTAAACTAGTAAACGAAGCTCAATGCCGTCAACACGAATTCCATTGCACAAATCCGACTGTTACGCAATAATAGTGTACGTTTGTGGGTAACCTTCAATCGTATTTTGCATACTTTGACACATTAAAATTAGACATGTGTGGGCGCGTATTGCAAATCAAATTGTTTTTACCATTTTGTTTTTTTCAAATTTGTATCACTGTTCCAGAATTGCAAAAGTCTTCTAACGCAGGGATGCCAGGTGTTTTTGTTGGAATAATAACGCAACAACAGGACACACAGTGGACAGCCCAATCAGCGAAACAACGAGAACGAATCGAATCACCTTGGGACTCGCGCGGAGTAAAAGAAAAAGACTAATTTTCGGAACGTACAAAAGGTTAACTATATTTCGCGACGGTATACAATGAAATGAAAGGAAACGTATCACTCTTTTTATTTTTCTCCTAACAGTGGCAGCGTACATAAAATGTCACCCTTTTTTTACACTGCCAACAGTTTTTTTCAAATGTCTTCACAAGGTACAAACAAATGTCTTCAAATGTCTTCACAATCATCTCGGAGGAAACTAAAAATGCATAATTTACTTTTGAACAAAGTTTAATAGCTTATTCAATGTTTATCCTAATTGGTATTGTTATATAGCGCCATTCATTAAATTTGCCTTGAGGATTTGATGTTTGTTTCAAGAAATATGAACAAAGAATATATTGCGCAATTGCAAACTACATTTTATGAGTATAGAAATGATAATTGACTTGATAAATAATTGATTGGGTGAATAGAACCCCAGATCTTCCACAAAAACGGAATAACCCCACAAAACCGTTATAACCCAACTTTTTTATTTCAGCTTTGAAGTTTTGGTTGTAACTCAAACCATATCCAAAAAAATATATTGAAACGGTATGTAACCAAAAAAACCTCTATTTGTGAAGTTTGAAGGATTTGGGTTAATCCATTTCATAGTATAGGCACAAAATAATAAAAATACAATGTCACAATCATTCGAATTCTCGAGCGCAAATGAAATAATGCCTTCTAGAGACAATATGTATTCAGACCGCTTGAAGTTCTCCAGAATTTGAAGTAAAAGTCGCTTTGTTGTTAAATTTATTCTATATGCTTGTGGATTTTCTGTTCGGAAAAGTTTGAAAAAAGCAAGTGAATGACCTCGAAACTAAAGTCCCCGTTGATTACTAAGAACAAAAGTAAATTAGTGACACTGATAAAAAACGAATGAATGACAACGAGACAAAAGCCCTACTTATTTTGACGATATTTTCGGCCAATAGTTCAATTTCAAACAATACCATTAAAATGGTGAACAACTGTCAAATTAAAAATAAGGAACTTTTGCTCAACAGTATGATTTTAAATCCAAAAGCTGAACCAAAGATGTAAAGCACAGACTGTGTCACTTGAACTGTAAAATATGTATTCAAATAGCAAAACATCTGAATAAAAATGCATTTAATAGCGAATTCGTTTTTAAAACTGAGTCAGTGCCAAACTGATTCTGTAATAAAAAAACGTTTTCAGTTTCACGAATGAGGTGGTTTGTTGGTGTGCGTTATATAGTCTGATTTGTTTATATTTACGACGGCAAATGTACAGTGTCGACGTTTGGTGGTGATATTAGTGCTTGGGAGGTAAATTGTTCTCCATCAGATCAGAAGAGCCAAGTGCAGCGTAAAAATATAAAAGTTTGAATGACATTTTTTACTTAATATTGTTTGATTACCTAACACATGTAGTTCTGACACTCACTGAACCATTTGTCGATGCATTTCCTGTTTGTTCCACAAATAATTACTATTATAATATAAAACCATCATTAGACACAGTTTTCGTTCAATATTCTGCGATATCGGAAAAAAACTTTTATTTAATCACATAAAATAAATATTCGATACGTTAAAGTAAATTTTCATTCATAATTTTGATTTTGAAATTTATTCCACCTGAATATCCATCATTATTTTCACCTCCCAATGAAAGCACACGTAGCTTAATGCCGTCTACTCTACTCTTCAAAATCAGAATCCGAATTGGATTACGATTCCAATAATACAAAAGCAACAGCAGCAGGTTTTCCATTTTCATAGTCTTTATTTTTAGATTTTCCAAAACAATATTCGGAACTTGACAGTTCAGTATAGTTGTATTGGTGAACCCGTGAAACATCTCAGTGCGAAACTAACACCTTTCGGGGCGAACTAGTGCGACACTGAGTGCGAAACTGAGTTAATAAAAAAACGTTTTGACAGCAGTTAGTGCGGCACTGGGGTTGAAACTGAACAAAAACGAATTCGCTATAAGTTGTAAAAAAAAACGGCCAATAGTTAGAATTTCATGGAAATAATATCTCTCAAAAATCCACGTTCGCTATCATACAGAAATGTCTTCACATATTGCATAATGTCTTCAAAATGTCTGCACAAAATCGAATGTCTTCACAGTAACTCAAATGTCTTCAAAATTAAGCATGTCTTCAAACCTGGCATCCCTGTTCTAACGTCTTATTCAAGGCGTCTAGAAGTATATCCAAAGGTGAGGACGTTTCGTCACTAAGTTGGTTAGGGGAGCGGTATATGAAAACAGTACGGAAGAAAGCAGAAGGGGAAGTATTTGCATGAAGCGTGAAAGAGACAGACTGATCACGAGCGAGCTTGGGCAGAAGCGTATTGTGTTTTGTTCACAAACAGAACACAGTAGACTTCCAAGGTGACTGAAGAGTGGTTTTAGCATTTTGGCCCACCTTACGATATATTTCTAGGCGCCTTGGTCTTATTCAGACGCCTACACGCTGTCACTTTGGACAGCGCTGTCAAATGTAAACACACAATTTTCGCTCCGTTACCAAATAACAAGAGCGAAAAACTTCTCTTTTACTCATATATGTGTAGTCCCGAATGAACGAGATAGTAGAGTCATAACGAGCGATTTTGTTCATTCGCGTATTCACATATCGCAGTGATGGCGGCGTAGCAATACGAAGATAGTGTATTAAACTGAGAGATTCCGAGGCTTTACTGCGCGAAAAATCTAATAGTTAAGGGAAGCTCGGAGGGTCGGAGTTTTACGCTAGATATAAGTTTTTAACTTCTGTTGAATTGTTTAGTACCGTTGTACTGAAAGTGGCGCTGGTCAAAGCATTATCGGGTTGAAAAAAAACCTAAAAGAATTTTTTTCTGGGCAGTCTCCTCGCTCCACCACGCACTCACACATTGGTGAAAAGAAGACGACGACGACGACGAAAGGGAACTGCTGCAATTTTTGTTGTACCAATTTTTCTTTTCGTTTCCTCATTTGAACTCTCATTTTGATAAGAAGTCAAAAAGTATTGTGTGGAGCATTAGCTTTCCAGTCACAGAAAAATCGTTTTTCAACAATTAGGAGGAAAATTTCTCCCTCAAGGGGCCCTTTCAAAGGGCCATACGAAGAAGAACAATTTGGAGGCGACAAGAAAGAAAACGGAACACAGGTTTGCATTAAATGGTAATGCATGCCAGGAAACCGCAGCGTTTATTGAATGATGGGTAAAATAAAGTTTTCATCTAAATAATTCCTCTTTGAAAAAAAGATAAACTCTGAAAATGATTGGCTAAATGCAATAATTTTCTTCCAACTAGTCAACATGAAAACGAAACATTTGACATACATCGATGAGAGAAACGGGGCGAAACCGTAATTCCCTTCATTTTTATGTCAGTGAAATTTGTTTTCATCGATTCTGGCTTATTTAGAAAACTAATTGTTTCCATTTCTGGTCTTTCATTTCAGGTATCATCAATCCCATCAATATCAGGTAATTGCAACATGAACATTTTATTTTCACGAGAACCCGAGGTCATATCAATCGATTTTTCTGCAATTGTTTTTTTCTTTACTCAAAAGAAAACAAACTAATAACTAAACCTTGTTTCTATCGTATTTCAGTCCCCTGAGATAGAAAATACCAAACTAAAATTAGTGTTTTGAACTATTTGCAAGTTTTTCGCCGACATTTTCCTCCGCACATCGTCGCGAATCCAGTCTTGCTGTAATTGAACCCTTCCTTGTCTTCCCACAATCTAGCTTTCTAAACAGTCTGCCTATGGAATTGAATCGCTCTCGTCGCTTTACATGAATATCATCACAACGACTGTGTTTCTCTTTTTTTCGTTTTTTGTGCGTCGTCTTACCCAACTAGGAGTAGCAGTTTTCGATGAGTGTAAATAAACTAAGAAAGTAGCAGCAAAAATCTATATGGTGAAATTTAAAGTAAAATTTATTGGTTGCAAGTGTTACTTCGTACGCACTTTTGTGCTATCGATTCGGTTCAAATCGGAGTTAAAAAGTAGTGCCTAAAGTTTAAATGCTCTTGTGTAGCATTGCTGAATATGATCAATTGAGATCGAGTGCATATTATCTACAAATTATTCTAGATCTCGAATTGTTTCGGAAAAAAGGAGTTTCTACAGGGAAAAAGGAGGTTTCAAAGTTAATTCGTACATCTTCGTAGTTTGTGAAATAAATTCAAAGATAACATCATTCGCGTGTAGATATCAAGACCTTTTGAATGTCTGCTATCTGTTTTTGTTCAAGGTATGAATGCATTAAATTTTACCACTCGTTATATCTGTTCAGGAAATAATACGGAAAAAGGCCGATTATAAAGAAACTGAGATATTTTCAAGAAATGGACATAGAAATCGTTGAAAATTACAATTTTGTTATCTTGATGACTGGCAACAGGGAGAATACAACCATACGGAACATGATCATTTGATCAAGTTATCGAAGCTACACGGAACTCGCGAGTTCTCCTGAGGGAGTTTACGTTTTTCTATTGCGTAAAGCCCGGTATGGTATCACTACCGTGGGTTATCGACCATCGTCCGGTGCTTTCATCAGAAAGCCGCTCGTACAAAAGAAAAAATGATCGTGTATACTATACGGAAAATAGCATGTACTTCGTGCAGAAATGATACCGAGAAGATACAGTGAATCTAGACATATTATAATGTAAGCCAGTGAAACATCATTCAGCGCATAGTACGGTCATTAAAGTCTTCAATTATATCAATCGCCATGTCATGAATCGATAAAAAGAAACATAAAACTGCGAAAGTGTTGTAGAATACGGTGTCCAGATCTTGGTTTAGTGTCAGATTACTAGAAGTTACGAGAGCAGCACCGAGAGGACTGCCACTTCAGTGCATTATCAAGCATAACATTAGAACCAGGCGTGAACGGGAGTTACGAAATATCATATTCGTCATCGTTACGACACATGTACTGATCTGAATGATGGCTTCTATTACAAGACTGAACATCGAATGTGCACAGAGAATATCTACAATTTCAAGAGACCAATCAACGGTGAACAGTAATCTACAAAACGGTGACAACGTTAGCCTCCCCAGAGTACCAAAAGTATTATTTTCAACACATCGCAAAACATTTCAGTCTTGAATGACGTTCTCACTTGCCGATAAATGTGAGAAGTCATGATACTATAAAAACTAGACTAGATATCCGATGTACAGAGAGTGTTGTACATATAATTTATAAACCCCTTAGCCTACGATATTTAAAAGAGCGGATCAAACGCGAACACTTTGATGGGTCACAGATCGAGGATATCACTACTCTGCTAAGCGTCCTAGCGCCCTATGATATGCAAGTGTACCACGGGTGAGACTCGAAATTGTAGGTGATGGCACAACGGTTCCATTCAACCTGACTTCACTACTACTCCACCCCAACATGTATCTCGTTGCCCGCGTACGCAATCTTATTTTAATCTCCATATTAGAGATGAATGAACCGAAAAGTTTAAAACCTTTTCAAAACAAAACAGAACAGAACCTCCATATAATGTGAAACGGAAACTTGAATCCTAATGCAGAAAAGTAGTTACACCATTGGATGGCTCCATTTTTTTACCCACCCTGAACTCAGGCCAATTTTCGAATGCGAAAGAGAATCGAATTCAGTCTGAGAGAGGGGTCATTTCAATATGTCGTGAAATTCATTTGTCGGTGAAACATGAAGTAAACACGGACCATCGTAGAGCAGATAGCAACGAAAGCGCCCGAATGATTTTTAATTTATGTTGACAGAGAAACTGTTGGCACAATCAGTCCACAACGAGTAAGACTTTTACGCGAAAGGATTGACGGACCGATCTACAGTGAACAGTAATCGACAAAAGGATGATAATGTAGACCTTTACAGAGTGTTCTAAAGGTATTGCACTCTTTTGACGCATAGTATAGACATTGTAGATTTAAATACTACGGCAAAAAGGAAACACAATTTTGCGGATGTCAAATCCAAGTCCTAAGTTACCGTCAGATTTTTTGTGTGTCACAGAAGCTGTACATGATCCATCTTAACATTAAACCTCAGTAAAGCGAAAGCATGTTTATATTTTATTCATCCATCTTCGACTATGGCTTACAGACTGTTTTCTTACAAACCAAAATAGTCTAAACTCCAAATTCTAACACTAAACACGTTTTTGGAAAAAGTAAAAACAAACTCCTCACAAACGTAAACGATTGCAAACATAAATTAAAACAGTTGTTAAAGCCATAGATCGTTCAATGGAAAGGAATTAGGCATAATGGAGAATTCCGGAAACGACTAGGAAGAATATTCCACGTTGTCAATTATAAAGTCAAAGATGAATAGTCGCTGTTGTTTTTTTACGCCTGGCAGAGACGGTTTCCAAATCGGTCAACATGCAGTGATCAGGATAGCTGGGAAAAGCAGCGATCAGGATAGGAGTGAATATTGACGCATGAAACTTCTCTGGATTCGTTCGATCGCAAGGATTTGCTTAACTTGGAACGGAGACCAAACCGAAGAAGCCTATTCTAAAATACTGCGAGCCAGCGAGCAGTACAGCGTCTTGAGTTGAGACAATACACATAGGTGAAACCAAAGGCACGACGACGAATAAAACCTAGTACAGTGTATGCTTTGACGGTTATGATACTTATAAACACTTCCTTGAGGCACATCAAATAGAATGTTAACAGTCCTGAAACACACAAAATTCATCACTGCAAAGGCCTCGTGATCGAATAAGTACGAGTACAGCCATACTGTGAACCCTATGTGATTCAGTTTGTCAATGATGAGATTGTGCGGTACTGTATCAAAAGCTTTGGGAAAATTTACATAAACCGAGTCCACTTGCCGCTTCGATTCCAACACCCGTGATATTTCCGATACATAACACATAAGGTTCGAGGTTGTGGAACGACGTTTTATAAAACCATGTTGGCTGTTTGAGATCATCGGTGCAGCAGATCTGTACAAAACCATATAAATAAGTTTTTCAAAAACTTTGCTGAGGCTGCAAAGTATGGATACGCCAAGATAATTAGAGACACAGCTGTAACTTCCAGACTTATGGATCCGTACTATGGATGCCATTTTCCATGCAATGCTCTGGGAATGGGAATACTCTGTCCCGGAGTGGGTGATTGAAAACAGTAGTGACAGTCTTCGCGAGCGACGCGGCACATTTCTTCAAAAGTACAAGAGGCAGGTTTTTTCGTCCGGGTCTTTTCCTTGAATCGGGGTCTTCGAGGACTGTTTGAACTTCGTTCGGAGTAAACTGTAAGCGTGGTAGATTGAAGTTGTACGGAGTTATAGGCTCGAAGCAGTTTTGTCTTTGAACGAATAATGTTACCATTATCATATGTTATACTGTCAGTCACCGGCTTTCAAAAAAAGTAGCGAACAGATTGGTTGCCTCCAAAATTGAGTAAGAAGTGGTACCATTCAAGTTAACGGTGCAAGGGATTCTTTTGCCATCTTTGCCAAGCTCATAAGCGAGAAGGATTTTGCTTGACTGTAGTCTGTATCTTGGGCAATAATTATTGTGAGTTACAGTGAGGAGGACTTTATACCCCAATTCAATCTTGCGTAGTCTAACTGTCAGGTTCTAGTTTTGTAAGGAAATACCGGTTGCGCATCTCATGGATGCGGTTACGGTGTTTTCGTAGCTTGGGAGTCCACCAAGGCATGTTGTAAACCGGGATAGGTCCATGTCTTTTTTTGGTATGTATCGATTTATGACACCAAATAGTGATACGTAGAAAACTGACAACATCTGGTCCACTGATGTTCTGGTAGATTTGTAAATGTCAGGTCCAGAAGCGTGTCATTCGCGTTGACAAAACAGTTTATCTGTCTGAAACCACTCGCAAACATTGCTTCGGTATCAAACGGGTCTTTCCAACTATAGTTTGTTCTATGATAGGGAATTGCTAATATAATGAACTCCTATAACAACGGGGAGGATTTTGTGCCAGAATCCAGAACAGGCAAGAATCTGTACAAAATTAAACTAGACTGACTCGGCATCCGATTTGATTTTTAGTAAAGGTATGATTTTATTTGCGAAATACATGTACTCTGGTAGATGATTTTTATAGAAGAGACGCTCCGTAGAATTAGACGACCATTTCCGTAATTGAATCCAGCATAGCCCAAAATTTGAGGCAGTTGAATGACTAGTTCTTTCGGATTCTGCATTACTACATCCCGTGAGCAAAATCATCCATGTAGAAGTCTCTGTATACAACTGTATACTTTCTTTTTTGGAAAATTCTTGCAAGCATCGCGTGACCAAGTATAATGCAAAAGAGGTACCATAAGTCACCGTTGCGAGTTCAACGATCCGAAATAGCTCGCAGGAAATAGTGAAAAGAAGGATGCATCAGATTTTGACGGAACATTCCCTCCACGTCGGCAATAAATACATATTGATGAATTCGCGAGCGCGAAACTATAGAAACAAGATCCATCTTGTATTATTGGCCCCACCGTCAGCGCTAGTTCCGACACTACCAGAAACGACCCATCCAAGCAAAATGTTTTGCAGCACCGGCTGTCCTGAACCGAGGCGAATGAGTCCCACAAGAAGTAGGTCGTAATAACTGTTCACTTCAATCATATCGGTTACCCCAGTTTTATGGAAGTGAGGATCAGCGAACACGATGTTAGTAAGATAATTCCATTCAGTAACGTCAATGGAGTCAATGGAGCTTGTTGGAGATACTTTTGCTCTGGTTCACTTTTTGAAATAAAAGACTTTAATTGTGAACTTAACAATCCAGAATGTTTTATAACTTTGAACTTATTAACTGACAAAACGGATACTGAAAGCAAGAACATGCAAGTTTATTTGTTGATTGTGGACGACTAACTGCTAATCTGAGTGGACTCTATCTTCTAGGCTTTGTAGCGGAAACAGTGAGTAATTGGGAGAGTGATGAACCTAATCTGATTTCACCAGGGCTATTGCTCTTCGCCACTGGAGTCACTAAACGAGAGTTAGAGTACATTGAGTGGATTACGTTTTTATAGCAAATAATATTGCTAGCTTCAACAGAGCTCAATACATGAAATGCGACTGGATATATACTGGATGTCCGATATAACCGATGGTATGATGGTCCTTGGTCATTGGCAGCTGAAGCCGTTGTGCTGAATTCTCCGACAGAATGTTTAGTTGCGAAGCAGGATCGAGCAATGCTCCAGTCCCCACAATTCTGCCAAAAAATCCAATGACCAACGAGAACGGTTTGCAGAAGTACAGTCGATGAGATCTGATGAAAGTTTGTGGGCAAGAAGGTAGAGCAATGGTTGAGTGAACCTAAGGCTGACGGTTGATTCCGTTCGTATCTATGTTGATTAGCAGATTCCTATCAAAATCATTGATGAATCGAGACAGAGACTCGTAGTTTTCCCGTTTTATATGTTCCACGGAAAGAAGAGCATCTAAGTAAATTTTGACAACCAGCTTCTTGTCAAAACGTTTGGTTATCGTTTTACCAGATTTACCAAAAAAAATTTTTGACTTTAACATCACTCTCCTCAAACTGCTCACGTGTTTTGCGACTGATTTACCCCTGTTCTTTCGCCTCTTTCGTATTACCATTTCGCAACAGATCGATCTGCAAGCGGATGTTCATGAAATTATCTAGAAGTCCATCCAAACGGTCTTTCAACTCCGCTACCTATTCTGCTATTCGTACTAATTTCATTCAATAGATAATGCCCCATTTTTGACGTGGGACTACGTCTAACCGGAGTATATGGGGGGTAAAATGAAAACCTAAACACAGAACACGCAGGAAGAAATGAAAGATTCCGAATGTTTATAACTCGATATTTTTTTACTGGATCGGAAAGATGTTTGCATTAATTGATAGGGAATATTTCTACGCTTCTATCGCAATCAATAAAATGTTATTTTTCATTAGATAAACAATTGAACACCTGTAATATGTTAATCGTTATCTAAATGCCCTAACTACCTATTTTTGATTGGCTGCATCTACGGTTTCCCTAACACAGCCATCAGAACCAAGCAGCCTTGGGGAAATCGGCATTGTAAATACATGAAAGTATGGGGACTTTTGCTCTCACCGAAATGTGTTCCCTAACACAGTCTTCAAAACCAAGCAGCGTTGGAGAGATCGGCATTGCAAATACATGAAAGTCAGAGGTATTTTTGTTTCGACTGAAATGTGTTTCCCTAACACAGACTTCAAATACATGGAGCTTAGGGAAATTTGCATTGCAAATACATGCAAGTCGGGGTCATTTTTTTTTTTATCCAAAATATATATTTTTATTAAGGCTCATATGGCGTCAGCCTAACGGGGCCAGGAGTTCAATATTTCGACAATGTTTGCTTACAACTATGTTAGTAATATGTAACCGATTACTCGCGGTTGGCTCGAGGTTAGTATTACAAGTGTTCTCATAATTGGTATGTTGCAGTCTTCGATGCTCTGTACGTGTGCCCGACATGGGATACCTCCTATTGGGATGCAGCTGACCATTAATCAGCAACGCCCCCCTAGTCTGTACCCCATATCTAGCGTGGTGCGTCTTTCTCGACTCGAGGAATCCAGGATAGAATGGTCACTAGCAGGCGCAATCATCAGCTCGTGTAGAGTTGTCATAAGCGGTACAACCTTTGGCTCTTGTTGAATGATCAGTGGACTGCACAACCTTTGGCCCGTGTATCTGTAAAGAGTGTGTGTATGTATTGCCGCGACTAAGTAAAAGTTTATCGTTTGGATAGGAGGGATATGAAACAGGGACACAACGAAGGAAACATCATTAAACGTTGACATCGGCGTTTCTGAGGAACAGGTATAGATGAAGCAGAAGATCAGGATCACAGCTACCTAAGATATCCCGGACGGGGATATCCGATTGTCTGCCTTTGGCTCTCAGTGCTCTAGAGAGCTGAGAGCGAGCAGCATGGAACCGGATACACGACCAGACAATATGCTCGATGTCGTGGTAGCCATCGCCACAATCACAAAGATTGTTTGCTGCGAGCCCAATGCGATAGAGATGCGCGTTTAGGTTGTAGTGATTGGACATAAGCCGAGATATCACGCGAATGAAATCACGACCTACATTCAATCCCTTGAACCATGCACTCGTCGAGACCTTAGGGATAATCGTGTGTAACCAACGACCGAACTCATCACCACTCCACATGCGCTGCCAACTTACGAGCGTATACTGACGAGGAATGTGGAAAAATTCATTATAAGCAATTTGCCTTTCAAAAAGTGTGCCTTCTAAAGCGTCCACCTTAGCTAGCGAGTCCGCTTTCTTATTCCCCGGAATCGATCAATGAGAGGGAACCCATGCTAAGGTAATCTTGAATAATTTTTCGACCAAAACACTCAATAGTTGGCTTATTCTTGTTAGGAAATAAGATGAGCATTTATCAACTTTCATTGAGCGGATTGCCTCTATTGAGCTGAGACTGTCTGAAAAAATAAAATAGTGGTCGATGGGCAATGTTTCAATGATCCCTAATGCGTAATATATCGCACCCAGTTCAGCGACATACACGGAACAAGGATCTTTGAGTTTGAAAGAGGCACTGGAATTTTCATTGAAGATGCCGAAGCCAGTGGACCCGTTTATGAATGAACCGTCAGTAAAGAACATTTTATCAGATCTAACTTTCCCATATTCTGCCGAAAATATCGGCGGAATAGAATCGGAGCGTAGGTGATCTGGGATTCCATGGATTTTTTGTCGCATGGACAGATCAAAAATGACAGAGGAATTGCAAAAGTATGGGAAGCAAACTTGGTTGGAGATGCCTGGTGAAGGGTGCACGTCGTGGGTAAGGTACTCATGGTATAAAGACATAAAACTTGACTGAGGAGTCAGTTGGAGTAGATTTTCGAAGTTATCAATCACCAATGGATTCATGATCTTGCAACGGATGAGAAATCTGTAGGATAATTCTGTGAACCGAAGAGTAAGCGGGGGTACTCCTGCCAAAACTTCGAGACTCATCGTATGTGTCGAATGCAAACACCCCATGGCTATACGCAAGCAACGATATTGTATTCTCTCCAGCTTGAGAATATGAATCCTGGCAGCTGATCGGAAGCAAAAACTGCCATATTCTAACACTGATAATATCGTTGTTTTGTACAACTGAATGAGGTCTCCTGGATGGGCACCCCACCATGTTCCGGTAATTGTTTGGAGAAAATTGATTCTTTGCTGGCATTTCTGTTTCAAATACGCAATGTGTCTCCCCCAGGTACACTTAGAATCAAAATATACACCCAGGTATTTGAAAAACATAGAGTGTTGGATCGTTTTGCCGGATAGGTGAAGCTGGAATTGGGCGGGTTCGTGCTTCCTAGAAAAAACGACCATTTCAGTTTTCTCCGTAGAGAATTCGATACCCAGCGTGAACGTGAACACGTGAACAGATTGTTCAGGGTATCTTGCAACGACTTTTGCAGAACGACGGGATTAGTACCCGTGATGGAAATAACTCCATCGTCTGCAAGTTGTCTCAGCGTGCAGTCTCTAGTTAGACAATCATCCATATCATTGACGTAAAAACTGTACAAGAGGGGGCTTAGGCAGGAGCCTTGTGGTAGGCCCATAAAACTGTAACGAGAAGATTTCGAGCTGCCATGAGAGAAAATCATGTGCTTTTCTGACAGTAAATTGTACAGGAAATTGTTAAGAATTGGTGAAAGTCCACGATTATGAAGCTTCTCTGAGAGAATTTCCATGGAAACTGAATCAAATGCCCCTTTGATATCGAGAAAAACGGAAGCCATTTGTTCTTTGCGAGCAAATGCGATTTGGATTTCAGAAGATAGCAGCGCGAGACAATCATTTGTCCCTTTACCTCGGCGGAAGCCAAACTGCGTATTTGACAGCAAATTGTTCGTTTCGACCTACTTGTCCAAACGAAGTAGAATAATTTTCTCTAACAATTTACGAATACAGGATAACATTGCAATCGGCCTATATGAGTTGTGATCGCAAGCCGGCTTGTTGGGTTTCCGTATGGCTATCACTCTCACTTGTCTCCAGTCATGCGGGACAATATTCAGCTCCAGAAACTTGTTGAACAAGTTCAGCAAACGCTGTTTTGCCAAGTCGGGAAGATTCTTCAACAAGTTGAATTTAATCTTGTCCGACCCCGGAGCTGAATTGTTGAGAAATTGTTGAGAGAAGAGCAATTGAGAATTCCACCATCGAAAAATTCTCATAATCGCTTTGAAGTGGAATGTCGCGTACGACGTTTTGTGCAGGAACGGTGTCGGGGCAAACCTTCCTTGCAAAGTTAAAAATCCCTGAACGGTTTTCCAACCCGATCATTCGGAACCACGAATCGATCGACTGAGTTCGTGTCCGCTTTTTGTTGTCGGATGAACTCGGAATCGTATCCCGAAATCGAGGACAGTTCAGCAAAATATTCCCCTAGCATGTTCGCGGTGTCGACTGGATCGCTGTAGGTCGTGCTATTCGCTTGCAGGATAGGGGTTTGGAATCTTCTTTTCCCATTCAGCGCGTTAACACGTCTCCATAGGTCCGCAGAGGACTGACTTTCGTCCTCAGACCACCAGTGCAGCGCTCTCTTTCCAGGGTTGGGCTTTGTTTTAGGGATGGCGGATTCTGCTACCTCGGTGATGATTTCGTTGAGCTTCTGCATGGAGGTCGGGTTGTCTCGGGCGATCAGGTGGCTGGAGGAAGCCCTGTAGAAATCCCAGTCAGCTTTGTCGAAAATCCACTTTGATCTTCGGGTGGATTGAGGCGGCGGTGCGTTGAGGATAATTGAAATCGGATAATGGTCACTTCCGTGTAGGTCGTCTGCTTTATTCCACCCCAGTTTACCTACCAAATCAATACTGGCTGCGGAAATGTCGATGGCTGAACTGCTACGACTTTGACAGAAGGTGTCGGTACCGTCATTCAGGACCGAGAGCTCCAACGATTCGAAAAAATCAGCGATGATGTTCCCCCTTACGTCCGTTGCTTGCATCCCCCAGTTGTGGTGGTGAGCGTTGAAGTCCCCCAGAACGATTTTAGGATCCTCCAAGCTCTCAAGCACCTCTAGCAGTTTGCGTCTCAAATCCGGGATCTTGCCACATGGTAGGTAAACGGAGACAATAACTACCGGAATTGGAGATTCTATTCTGACCGCAATTATCGGTAGGTCGGTGTTGATCTGCTTGCGCTTATGGGGGATGCCCAAAGCCACGGAATGTTGTAATACGGAGCCCAGCTTTGTGTACCATTGGTATTTACCGCCGAGGATCTTCTGGATGTTCGTTGGAGACACTCTGTTTATTTCTTGAAGAGCGATGACTAAAGGACACAGTTCCCGGTCTAGGATCTCCAGCTCTCCAAGGTTGTTATATAGACCATTGACATTCCACTGCAGGGCCAGGGCCATGGACGGAACACCCGCGCTCTGAGTTGCCAAACGAGAGGGGTAAGGACGGATATCTCCCAGTGACCGACCCCCCGACCCGACGGTGGAAAAAAAATCAGCGGCTTGGCCCTTGGCGGAGGTTGTTGTGGATGGTAATGCCGAACGAGACAGAGGGAGGCAGCGGCCGGGTGGAATGGTTCCGACCGAAAGCCGCCCGCATGACCCGACGGAAGGAAAAAATAGTTCGGCTTTTTTAGGGCAATCGACTATGGTGGTTGGTTCTTCGGCGACAGCAATGCTGCAGGCCCTGTCTCAACGATGCAGTTGCACGACGTAGAAATCCCGTCCGTCGGGGAACAAGCGTTTCCGCCCTTGTGCGTCTCGAGATCATATACGACTCCCACGTGGTCCTTCAGGGAACGGGCGTTGTCGCCCTTGTGCGTCCTGAGATTTTGTGTTCCCGCGTGGTCTATCGGGGAACGAGCGTTTCCGCCCTTGTGCGTCCCGAGATATCTTTCTACTCCCGCGTGGTCCATCGGGGAACGAGCATTTCTGCCCTTGTGCGTCCCGATTTCTCGTACAACGGAAGCCACTTTTCCCCGGCGCCGGGGGTTATCCGTCAGTACCGGTGGGGTTGTAACGTCCGCACTAACGGTGCCCCGGCTGCAGAGGGCTGTCGCGGAGTTCCGATTTTCTGCATCGTTTATCTGGTTCTTCGTCCTTGAGCTGCAGAGGTGGTCCAGTAGTTCCGGTGGGGGTGTAACGTCCGCACTACTGGGGCCCTGTATACCCAAGGCGCTGCTACTCGTATCATCCTCAGGTCGCGGCATGGGATGCCGGAGGTTGTCCGACGATTCCGGTTGGGCTGTAGCGGCCGCATCGGCGGGGCCCCGACTATCCCTTCCGGAGAGCTGACTAGTAGTGTGGTGTGGAGCGACATGTGTGGATGTGTGTTGGTTCAGGTGAGGCATTGTGGGATACATTTTTAATTATTTGCTTCTGTCGGATGCCAGGGGGTAGCTGGTCGCTGGTTCGACCGACTGGTGTCTGGCGGCGACGTGGGCTGCTGGTCTGTGGCCAACTGTCTTTTGCGGATATCCTTTGGCGGTTGAGTGAGCTGGGAGTCCGGTTTTCGTTTTTTCGAAGGCGTGGCGGGTGCGACTACGTTATTTTTTGGTTGAGAAGAACGATATACTGGCGTGGGCGGCGAGGTGATGTCCTTAAATGTTGCCGTTTGATCGTCGGAATCGGTGTCTGAATCGAATCGATAATAGATGAAATCGTTGTGGGCAGCTGCATTTTCTGCTTTTTCCGAGACCGTTTCATTTGTTGAATGTGTTTTGGTCGGTGGAGAGGGGATCGGTGTGTTCATCGAAGACGGAGGAGTTGTTTGGACGGGCCGTGTTGCTCCGGATGCATTAGTGGTACTGGTGCGGGTCAACAATGATCTAGCTACGATAATCTCTTCTTGTTGAGATGCATTTGCTCCCTCTCTCAGGATCGATCGCTGTTCCATGGCCGCTAAAATGTTGGCCATCTGATCTACTCTTTCAACCAACGACTTGATGGTCGCTGCATTTTGGGCAGCCTCGGTGCGCTGCGATTCAATTGAAGCGGCCATGTTCGCGATGATGAGGTCCTTCTCCGCTATTATTTTTACTAGATCATTGTATTTTTTGTCCGGGACAATCCCCGTAGTCGATGATTGGCCTTGATCACTTACCTCTCTAGTGACACCGGCGTAGCTTTTTGATCGACCATTTTCTGCCTCGAAAATTATTCGTGCGGCCCTGTAATCGACGTCGCGGTCTACTTTTAATCTCTGAATGCTGTTTTCTTTCCGATATTCAGGACAGGAACGGGATGCTAGACTGTGTTCATTCGATCCACACTTTATACAGAACAATGACCGTTCGCATTTGGGACCCTCCGCCGGAATCACGTGTTTTTCTGAACAATTCCCACATGTTGGTGTGTCTTGCCTGCATTTGAGTTTAGTATGACCGAACGCCCAGCATTTGAAGCATTGCATGGGCGACGGATAGTAGGGTCTCGTTCTGACACGCAGATATCCAAAATCAATGAATTCGGGAGTTTGGGTACCGCTTACAGTCAGTATTATCGTCGGAGTATTCTCGAAAGTGGTCGGGCCAGTTCGTCGCTTTATTCTCCTCGCCGCTGTAACCTTTTGATCCTGGAGGTAGCTCACAATTTGCTCCTCGGACATGTTGACTGTCTGCCCGCAACTTACGACGCACTTAGAAAAATTGAGGTACTGGTGGTACGTAACCCTCACTTTTGTTCCGTCCGCTAGATTGGTCAATTCCAGAAGTCTCTCTGCCTGTTTCTTGTCACGTACCTTTAGTGCGTTTGCCGCACTGCCACCTTCGGGGAATGCACCTTCAATTTTTCCAGCCCAGTCCTCTATTGACTTGCGAATCATGAATGGTGCGGTAGGGAGCGCCTTATCTTTGCCGTCGTTGTCCACGCCAGTGATTCGTAGCACCATCAGTTCTCCGTGATTACCGCCGGGGTCCATGTATGTTGGTAAAGTCGCACCCGAAAAGCTACCGTCGATTGTGCGGTGATTTATCCCGCCATTGAGGCCCCACACACTAGGTGCGGGGCCGGGGACACCCGCCATTACGGCGGTTCAGCAGCCGCTTATCCAATAACAGTGAATTTTTACGACGCACAAAAAACACGCTACGGAGGAATACCTACCCCAATGACGTCACCGACGCGGCTTCTCACCTCACTCGCGTTTTATTTCCCGGCGGTTGAACAATTAAAAAAAAATTGATAAATTGTCCACAAAACAAAATTAACGCGAACAAAACGTTCGAACACTTGTGTACGGCGATGTAGCCGCACCAGCGCTAGTGGCTCAACAAACGTCAACAAAAGTATACAATGCTATCGGTACACACAATTTTCACGACGAACAAACGGACAGTACGGACCGTACGGACACGAAATAAAAGCGGTAAAGTTCACTTCCACGACCTGCGCGGCGCCCCGTGAAACTTACACGCACAATTATACACAAAGTGAGACGTAATCAACGATTATTCGCAGCGGGAGAAATACAATATCTGCTCGCTTGCGATATCCTGCTGCTACTGAGAGGGAACCTAGCCCGTTCGAGTGGTCTTTTGCAAGACTAAGCCAGACTAGTCTTGCAACGATTAGGGTACTTTCAATGCTTTCGCAGTTATTTACCCAAGATCGTATAGATCGTCTTAGTTCTCTGACATATTCGGTTAGGGCGCTCCTGTATTGAAACCAATCCGAATTAATTTTAGCTCTGTTGAACAATTTCCGCGCTGTTTTGCGAAGCCGCGTTGGCATCACAGCCGATGATGAAGTCTTTGTTGAATTCTCTGCAATGATTTACGAACGCCGCAACCTCTTGGGGAGGTGCGTCAGGGAAATAAGTCGACGCAATTTGTTGTGGCACAGGCTGGAAACACTGTCAGATGATACAAGCGCTCTCCAGCGGTGAGCGCGACAACCGGCGCACAAAAAAAAACGTCATCGACAACAAAATAAAAACAAAAGCAAAGTATAAGGTTGATGAGTATACAAAAATAGAAAATTGTGAAATTAATTAAAGTTTAAATAATTGTTTATCTGGGGTAAATATGAGTGAAATGCTTAACATTGAAATTGTATTGATGAAATGATAATTAAATATAGAAAACAGGAGGATATTAGGCGGAAATTAGCTGGTTTTTTTTTTTTTTTTTTTATCTTCGCTTATTTTTCGTCGGCCTATTTCCGCCACTTTAGTGCCAATCACCGACATCAGGGAGGCGACTCCACCTGTTCCTACCTATCAGACTCAACAACTCATGAGCCGGGCCAACTTCTTTTACTTCCGCTCCGAAGGAAGACGTAACCAGAGATTTTTCGCCTCAGAAAATCCCAACGACGCCAGCTGGGATTGAACCCAGGCCGATCGGATTGTGAGGCTGTTACGCTAACCATACAACCACTGGCGCCGTCGGAAATTAGCTGGTTGAAGAGAAAGGAAGTTGTAGCATAGAACTACTCATGTGAGTAACAGTTTGTTACAAAAAAAAGGTTATTAAATAAAGTTCATTGCAGTTTTGAGCTGAAAAAAAGTTGCTTCAAAAATCTAGTTCAAGACAACATCCGAACACAATTATTATGTCGGATCTTCCTTTGGCGGTTGGTGTCTCAACTCTGATCGCGACGATGTCCCGTTCAATGAACTCTGTTATAGTAAAGTATCTAATATTTGCTTCTACTAGGACAGCAGTCCTTGGGGGACATGCTTGTCGTTGTAGAATAAGTTGCATGAACCAATATGAATGTCAAATATTCTTCCTTTGTGGACTCAAGGCAAGTTCATTTGGATAAGGATTATTCGTAGAAGTCCCACGAGTCCGCGATAAAGAAGGTCCGCTGTATCAGTGACAAGCTGAACACTTCAAGGGCCGCTCACGAGTTTTCTCGTGTTTCGTGTTCCGTATGTTACGGATGGCTTACGAAAAAAAACCCGTGTTTTCTACACTTGATGGTTAAATCCTTGGTCAGCCAAAAATCTAACAAGGCTTACCAGTGGCTCGCTTTCGTCTCGTCCACACCGAAGGAAACGATCTCATTCGTGGAATCCGAACAAATGAAGCGTATAAGTTTGCCCCGAAACGTGCGATCCTTAATGTGTTAATGCAATAAGGGCAGACGAAACTGTGGAGGGTGCCCTGGTGCTTCACAGGCTTCGTTAACGGCAGGTTTTAAACCACCCCTACCATTCATCCCTCGGCACGGGTCGCGTCACACATTGGCTTAGGGGTTTATCCATTACTTTCCTTCCATAATAACCATGGATAACAGCTATTAGGGTAAATGATCTTGGTTTGTTCGATTTAGAGTGTATTCACGCAACTAGTAAATGCAAATCGATTTTTCTTCATCAAAATCACATATAATCGAGACGAGTTTAAGTTTGTCGAAAAACCCCAAGTCTCTAGTGGCAAATAACCATAACCATAAGGCGTTGAAATTATTCAAATTTTTATGTTTTTTAACGATTTTCCTCAAAGAGTAATTATGATCATGGTTTGTCCAAAAAATGATCATGGTTTGTCCGGTTGCAAAAATCGTCATTTTTGAATGAATTTTCAAGTAGATGTTGTTTCTCGTTGTCATCATATTGATCCATTCATAGCTTATGGTGGGTTTAGACTAGTGATATATTCATGTGAAGAAATATGATGAGATTTATAGAAATCGCATCAACCGTTTACACTAGCGTGAACTTCTATAATGAATATATTCATATTTTCGGTGAATTTATTCACCTGAAGTAGAAATGCATCCAACCTTAGTGATTTCTCACCAGTGAGAAATTCACAAGCGTTTACATATGCTGAATTAATTCAAGTTATATATACCTCGAATAAGTGTATCATATTTATTCTCACCCGTTTACACCTATTTTCAGGTGAATAAATTAAATCATCTATAGCTATAGATCTCCCTAGTATAAACCCGCCATTAGGCTTTCTTCAGAATATTGCCTTTTCTTAGGCATTTTAAAAGTGTTCACCTCAACACACTCAACACAGAGAAGAAACTTTATTTCTGCTATGCGCGAAGGACACCTTAAACAAACTGCAGCGCGCCAAGCGGTTGCCATAGAAATCATGTGGACAAAACAACATTAGTGAATCGGAAAACTCATGATCAGAATTGAGGTCATCGTAATGCGTTGATTACATGGTTTAGCTATATAAATCTGATACAAAAGGTGTGCAAGCATGATGTTTACTATATTTGTAAGTGTTATAATCCAGAAAAGGTCTGAATATGTGCCAAATAATCATCTGGTGATTGATTAGAAGTTAGACCAAATAAGGGGCGCATTGGCATCAATAGAAGGTGGATTTTATAATCCTTTAAAACGTGTGAATCCGTAAGAATATACTATAAAACTACTGTAAATTATTAGAAAGACAATTTTATGTGTATGTTTTGAAACATTCGAATATCTGATTTGACACAGGTGCGCTGAATTAGAACATTCAAAAAATTGGACAAACCGTGATCATATATTCGATTGGCCAAACGAAAATCATTTACCTTACAATCCTCCTCTCTTTTGGGGTTTTGTAATAGATGATAGCCTGATGGGTTAGTCGCATGCTCCTACTCACTTACCTTTTAACCAATTATCAAATGACAGATCGACACAGTTCCTAGTATGTTCATGACTTTTAATTTCAACCGACCAGAAACTACTTGTACCGTCGAATTCGCTAACGAACAACTTCACGATCATTTTTTGTCGGAATCAGATAACTATACAATTATACCGATGTCAATCGAATCCGGCCCGAAGGACTACTTTTACTATGAAGCAATTCCACGTGAAAAAAACCAAAAAAACAACAAATTTTGACGCGACTCTTTTCGATTTTATTAATACTTGGTACAAATGATGGAAGCTGTCCAAAATCACAACCTTCATTATCATATTACCAATTTAAATTATGACTGATTTATAAAAGGGCCATTTAAAATCATTGATCTTTCGTTAAAAAAAGTAACTCAAAATATACATGTCTGATTAAAATATGATGTTTAACAAATAGTTGACTAGTGGTTAGTGAACTATTTGGGAAAATAACATTTTAAAAATCTCACTCAAAAAATGAATTTAATATTTGAAACTTTCATATCTCAAAACATCGCCCCTCATATATCGGGGTTGATCGCAGGCCTTGCAAATCGCACCACAAATACACCAAGTAACGAACGATACGCAAGAAGATTTGAAACGGAATAATCGGCATAAACCCAGGCAACAAAAACAAACTAACGATTGGAAACTCGGGGAGTGGAATTGTCGACCTCTCAAATTCTTCTGAAATCCTCATGTGTTTTCCGAATTATTGAAGAACCACAAGTTTAACATCGTAGCGCCGCAGGAAATGTGTTGGAGAGGATCTACAGTAGCTACGTATCGCGATGATATAACCATCTGCTAGAGCTGCGGCAACAAAAACAGGCTAACTAGATACAGCTTTCATTGGGATGGGCAATATGCAGAAGCGTGTGATTGGGTGGTAGCCAATCAACCCACGAATGTGCAGCCTGAGGATTAAGGGCCGATTCTTCAACATTAGCATCATTCACTTGCACAGCCCTCGCCTTACAAGTCCCGATGATGACAAAGACGAGTTCTACGCACAACTGGAACCCGAATACGAAAGCTGTTCGAAACATGACATCAAAATCATCTTCGGAGCTTTCGAAGCTCAAATCGGATACGCCCAAAATTCCGTTGTGAACAATATTCGGTACCGATGCCCGCAACGCTACAATCTTAGACGAGCTGCACGGGAGCTAACTGCGTCAAGCTACCCGTCAGAACGTGGAACGAAATAGACGGAAACGACGACAGCAAATCCAATTCTTTTGGGAAAAGAAGCGTCGTCAAGAAAAGGAGGAGTGTAAAGAACTGGAACAGCTGCACCGCTCACATGAGACGCGAAAGTTCTATCGGAAACTCAACGATAGGTGAAGTTAAGAATGCCTTCAAACAGCTTAAGAACAACAAATCAGCTGAGAAAGATGGTATTGAAGCGGAACTTATCAAGTTGGGCCCGGAATAGCTGGTTAATTGTCTGAATCGACTGATTGTCAGAATTTGGCAAACAGAACAACTACCGGAGGAGTGGAAAGATAGGATTATTCGCCCAATATTCAAGAAATGTGACAAACTAGACAGAAAACAATCGCAATCGCCGTCTGGAATGCCGCCTACAAGGTGCTTTCTCGCCCCGCCCCGGTCTCGAACCCGGTTTCCAGAAAGTGATCAAAGCTCTGGAAGGATACGTTGGACAGAACATATTGCAAAAATGCCAGAAACTATCCTGCAAAAACGGTGTTCATCAGGGATCCGACTGGTACGAGTTCACCAGGAGCGAAGAAAGCAATCGAGTTAATTGGGGAAACGTTGTGAATCATGCCATATTGTGAAGCGAGTGTCCAGGGTTTGCCTTAATTGTTCTGAATGGTTACAACCTCAGCTTCCGATCGTAGGTGCCACTACGACGCGTCCTCTTATCCATCCGAACAACAGTTGTACGTTCACGGAAATGTTTGAGCACATCAAACACTGTCGATTTGACCACCATTTGACACCAGATTTTTAATCTGGGTGTCCAAAATAAAATCTCTTCTATCGTTTTCCACCCTGCAAAGCTTTTTCAGAACAAAACGGATCAACGTGAAATTTTAACCATCGAAAGATACAGGTTTTCCAAACAATTCTATATCAAAAAGTTTCAGATACGCCTGCTGATACCGCTGCTAGAAAATAAACAGGATTCTAACTGAATCAACGCGTGACCGGAATAAAGCACCGCAGTAAACAACTGCAACTTGTGTTTTTTAATGTTATAATTACCTAAATTTCTGCATTTGAATCTTTAAGTAGATAATGAAACAATCAAATCAGTAATAAAATTAGAATAATATTGGTTCTTAGCATTATAACTCCTCGAATTCGACATCTAATTATTCCACATACTCAGCATTTACTCATACCGTTGGTATAAGTCATTCCACCATCTTTATGCGATTGATTGTGATATCGGTAAATCATGCTGCCTAATTTACTAACTTTGCAGATTGTCTCTACAAATTCAATTAATTGAGAAACACGAACCTGCTGTTCTTATCATATTCAGGGAAAACTATCATAGACTCACAACAAATCCAGACCATCTTTTCCAGATATTTCACTAAATTTCTTCCAAACCTATTTGATTTTATCCGATTATAACTGAAACTACCGACGGAGAAGTTTTGACTATTATCGGAAATGTAAATACTAACGCTACAGACAGAACAACCTGCGAAGCTATGCGAACAAATGTTCATTGAAACGATTGATTGTCCGTATAAGCGTTTTCCAAATGGAAAAAAAATATGTTTTAATCCGCAAAATCTCCTAGCCCCTCTTTTTGCCGATAATATCATTCAACTGGACAGATTATGTTATTGAAATTTTGCATGGAAAGGCTTGTAGGCAAAAACACAACAAAATTGCGTTTTTCCAACACTAATCGTGTTGGTGATTACGTCTCCTATGCAAACATCGTTGCCTTTCGTTGCATATCAAAATCGAATATAAGAATACTCTCGTTATGCAAAACTTGTATATATCAATCAAAAAAATGATCACTAAACCAAACTTATCTATAGGTATCCCTTTTCGGGAAATCTTGTCGATGCATCTGGTTTACTTAATATAATTATTTTTTTATTCACAGAACTCCAAATACAGCTCATCCAAGAGGGATTATGAAAGGGAGAACAGTCGTACGACCAGCTACGGACGCGATAGGGATAATTCTCCGGCCGGGAGCTCTCTAAATAATGGTAACACTTCCATACTGCCACTGGGTAGAAATGTTTTGGAATTTCATCCACACTTTTTAACTAATCCTAGGCAATTACAAATCGATTTCACCGGACCTGGATTCTCCCAGAGATCGCGATCGGGAACGGGATCGAGATCGCGACCGCGATAGAGACCGAGACCGGGGCGGTGGAGATCGCTATCAGTATGGTATGAGCAAAATGAGGGATAAGGACCGGGATCGGGATTACAAGAAGGATAAATATTCAGGTAATGTTCAAGATATGACTTATAGCTGTAGTCTGTCCTGTAAGCTGAAGAATAAATTATCACAGATTCACTTCGTTCACCAAAGGAGAAACGTAGTCGTACCGATCGAGAATCGGACCACCGATCGAATCATGACCGGCGACTGAAGCTATCTGTATCGGAGAAACGCGGAGGTTCTAGCTCAAATTCAGATGACCGCGAACGGGACCGAGAGCGTGAACGGAATGAACGAGAGCGCGAAAGGGAACGCGATCGAGATCGTTTGCGAGATCGTGACCGTGATCGAGGTGGCGGAGGAAGTGGCAGTGGCGGTGGCAGTAGTGGTAGCGGTGGCGGAGGTGGAGGCGGAGGAAGTGGAGGGGTGGGTAGTGATCGCGTCAATCGAGTTGGGGATTGGAGTGAACATGTTAGTTCGTCTGGGAAAAAGTATTACTATAACTGCAAAACCGAAGTTTCCCAATGGGAAAAGCCGAGGGAATGGGTCGACAAAGAAAGGTAAGCGTAAGGAACCGCTCAAAGGATTGTTAACGAAAACGCCAATATTATTCTCTGTTAGTTGTAGGATTATATCAAAGGATCAACATCGTGAATACCGATCGAGTAAAGATCGAGATCGTGACCGGGATCGTAGCGATCGCGATCGAGACGATCGATATTCGTCGTCTGCTAATAGTCGATCAATGTCTTATGGTAAGCATTCCAGCAGTAAAAGCAGTAACTCGAGAATACGATGGCCGGCACATGAATCGCACCGAAGGAGGCATGATGGTGAGAGCGTTTTGACAAATACCGATCGACTGTTTTCTTACTTACTTTCATTTATAGAAAATCAAGAATTGGAAAACAGCCCAGGTGATTCAACGCCGACATCGGAGGCCAATTATTCGCACTCCAGTACACCGACCAATCAACAGAGTCACGGCATTAACAATAGTATTGGTACTAACAATGATGGCGTTGGAGGCGGCACGGGACTGATGGCGAATCAGTTACCTCGGCTGCTCTCAAACCCGGCGGCAACGCAGAGCGGTATAGCCATGCCGCCCCATTCGCAACATCAATCGCAAATACAATCCTCATCTAACTATCAGACGATATCCGCGTCATCTCCATCCATTCTTCAACAACAACATATGACTGGCGCCAGCGGTGACATGATGCTTAGCTCGAACACTCCTGGTCCACCAGGCTCCCAACATCATCATCATCATCAGCAACAACAGCAAAATCAACAGCAACAACAGTTGGGTCAATCTCCACATTCGTCAAACACGTCTGGTTCAGGCTCCAACGTATCTTCGTCTCTAGCTGGACTGCCAAAAATACTATCGCAGATCACAGGCAATAAAACGATAGAACATAATGAGCTAAATCCACAGAAAGCCCTACAGACGATCAACAACGCACTGATGATGCAATCGCGTCAGCAAAACCCAAACGGGACTGCGTGCGGATCGTCGGTTGACGGCAGCGGGAACGCCAATACTTTGAGGTAGGTAATTGTATTTTCGGCTTGTTTGAACAATCCTTTGAATTGAACTTTTTCATCATATCACTCTAAATTCCACCATTCAGGGAACACGCGCAGAATTCGCCTCTGTACAATGTTTCAAATCTGTCGCACCCCTCAACGCCGATGTCCTCCGGAGGCAGCGGACTGCATAATCACAGCAATCATCAGTCCAATAATTTGAACTCATCGAGTTCCGCAGCAAATCTTAGTGGTGGCAGCAATAGTAGCCAGCTACTCAGTGGTGACGGTCCGCCAACTCCTACACAAGAGATGGATCTCGTGTTACCCGATCATCGGAAGAGTGAGTGTTATTTCATGCGCTCGTTTGTTAATGCGTTAATTTGTATTATTTTCCAGCGGATGGTACGAACACGACTACAACAAGTGCCGTGAGCAGTCTGCAGGGAGTGATGACCTCATCGCAGAGTGGTCGATCACAGGGACCGAATCTGACGCCTAGTTTAGCAAAATACTTCCGAGCCGATTTAATATCCCACGTGACGGGATGGCCATCGGAAATACTAGAGAAAACGGTAAGAAGTCGTACATGTGGGCCAGTTCGACTGTTAGCTGTAATAACTGCTTTTTCATTTCCAGATTCAGAAACTTTCTGAAGAAGCACACATTCTAGGCGATCTACAGTGCAGCAAAGTATCGGCAGATTTAAAATGTGCTAGGAGTTTAGTTAGAATTACAGAAATCACTGCGACACTGCAAGAACAGAAGTAAGTATAAGTTGAGGTACATTTCATAACACATTCAAGTGAGCTTCGGTTTTGTTTTTCAACAGCAGTATTTTATACGTTTTTTTCGTTCCATTCAAAAAACGCAACGAGATTTCCAGTTGAAAAGTATACGATTGATCTACTTTAACCTTCATGACTAAATTGTGGAAAGCGCACGTGACCGATATTATTGAATCACACATCAAAACCCTTATTTTGCATAAAATACATGTGACAGACATATAATACCTTCACTCCTCAGCAAACTATCTGATCCTAGAGATCCTATTCTCTATTTCTCTTGTCATGTGGTCCCCTTCAGCTCTAAATTATTGATTCTTAACTCTAACACGTATTCTTCCATGCTTTTCGTGTACAATTTGTCCCAAGTAGTCGTCGTTTTTATGAAAAACGTTTGTGAAAAACCAACGCATGAAGATGGGATATACATCATTTTAAAGCTTCATAGAAGCATTTGAGTATAACATCTCAAAACTTGAAGCTTGATATCTTTTTGTGTTTAGGTGTAGTGGATAACAATACTGGAATGGAAAAAAATCGTTTTCCGTTTTTTATCCGTTTTTTAAGATTTTGCAGATTAACACTTTGACGTCCACACGGTTCGTAAAAAAAAATGCGCTTAGCGCCGGCAGCGCTAACTCGGATTACTTGGCTTGTCGCCGCCCGTTCATGACTTTATCGGGAAATTAGAAATAATAAATCTAATAAATCGTTAGTTTTCATAAGGTCTAAGTTGCGAAGATATACATACGTAAATATTACAAACCTGTCCATATTCCCTTCACTATATGTCCATGCGTGTAATCATCGAAAAAATTTGTTTAGTAAAAACATTGAAAAATATTCGGCCGATTAATTCGAAAAACAGTATATTGAAATGCAAGAAACGGATTTTAAGTCTGGAAAAATATGAGTTTCGAAAGATATAATTCAAGTTCTTCTTAATATGTCCGTTTTTCCCCACCTCTCCTACTTATAAAAAACATAAAACTTGATAGCGTGTGTAAGTTTTTGTTACCTAAACAAAACGCCAACAGAATGCAAACGATAACAAAGTGGTGTCGCCGGCCACTGAGATACTATGCGCACGTAACCACTGTGGTGTCGCCGGTAGTCAGGCGCTAGTTTTCGTGCGTAACCACTGTGGTGTCGCCGGACGTCAAAGTGTTAATACAGTGTTATTAACCAAGTTAATAGTGAATCCAATTAACCTTATCAATCAGCATTCATTTGATTCTAATAACGCTCCTGTAGGCCATTTACTACAGAGAAAAGTTTTGCATCCCTTTTTCTAATGAATACTTTTTCAGTCATGCGATTATTCCCAAATCAGAAGGCAATTTTGAAAATTCCAATAAATTCTGTACAAGATTCATTATTTATAATTCATTATTCGACAATTTTTGCCTAATTTTCGATTTTTCTATAGTCGATTCTCTTAATTGACTTTCTCTTACGATAACCATGGCCTTCCAGACAGATTTTGTGCCACATAATTTCAATATGCAGAGCACATCAACCCATTATTTGTATTCAAGATTGAAAAACTAAAAAGTTCAGGGATGATAATCTGAGAGAGGGTACACTTAATTAACTACAAATCAAAAAAGAATTAGCAAGCATTACATGTTCCGGTAATGATTTACCTTCTGTTAATGATAAATTATTGTATCCAGCCGGATACCGGATATTGACCGGATAGGCAGGTTACCGAATATCCGGTTCATCTCTAGATTAGACTGTTGTTATGTGCTTCCCGGTTGTAATTTAACTGCCTGCTCCTTGTTGCTAGGCCTCTCTGCTAGGTGACAGGTGAATCAGGCTTGAGGCGTGAGGGTTGTGATGCAGTTTTCGGTTCTCTTCAGGAACTGAACAAAAGATATTAACCCATTCACCTAAGTATCAACAGAGTTGTCCAAACAAATATGATTCGGTCGGACACGCATAATGCTATTTCACAACACTACTGAGCGTTGAAAAGCGCCCTATGATATGCAATTGCACAGCGTGAAAACATGAGGTACAACCATAATAGCATAACAACCATAACATAACAACGTACAACCATAATAGGAACATAGCGGCTCAGCCTTCCAGCTTTGCAGCGATTTCGTACAACCATAATAGGAACAAGGCAGCTTTCAATAATGCGATAATTGGCACGTAGATGTAAAATTGTACCAATTATGGTAATACAAAAATACATGTTTATTTCAATAAAATCGTATGATTTGGTCGAATCAAAACATCAAGAAGGTTGTAATGTATGCGTCTACACTTTATTTGCATCAAAACAGCCACTTCACAGTATAAAAATCTCATTATTTTCACCGCATATTCCTTAGCAAAATGCTAAGAAGCAAGTATTAATGGGACACACTATTTACAAACTAAATTTTTCAACAAAAGAACAATGTTTCGCACGGAATCAAGTACCAAAATCGACAAAGAAGCGATTTCTGATGTTTAAAAATCATATTAGAGCCTTTAAAAATAAGATGTTTTCTAAACTAATAAAAAACTTATTCGTATTACCATAATAGTTACTATTGCGATGATAGGTACTTCTACCCTATTTGAATGTATTCGACATTCACGTATGACTTTGGATGCTGTCTGTCGTTCTATTGATGAGCAGGGTTACCATATCTACAGAATAATCCATATTTATACAGATTGTTCAGACTTTCTGAAACCATGAATTTGTAGATACAGATTACAGATTTTTTTGGTTTTCATACAGATTTACAGATTTTTCATAATATTGGATTGATTAGTTGTGGCTGATCTCAATTAATATGCGAGTCATTTCATTATTTATATGTAGCGTGTTCTATCTTTCGCATGTATCATAAAATAATTAGTTTGGCGTCTTTTACGTTTTCTCTTTCTGTTTGTTCTGTATGTGAACAATGCTCTTACATCTAGATAGCGCCGCAATACATTGAGTTTTCCATTAATCCTTTCCTCAGGCATGGATGAAAGCTTTTGTTTATACTGAGTACCGTTATCTGTTATTCATAGTAGCACCGTTTTGGTGCTACAATGTTTAATGTTTCTTGAGGCAAGATCGACAAAGGTGTGCTTCAGACCCACAGAGCTCGTCCCCGCTCGGAAGTTGATCCTGATGGTATTATCCACTCGGACCACCGGTAACCTCCAGTTGTTGGTCCCAAACCAAAGCTGTTTAGCTATCGGTGGAAGGTTGGAGTGTGTCACCAGCTGCAAGATTTCGTTCGTTTAAAACAGTCAAGTGCGTCTCCTTACCTCCGCTGATTTTAGCGAGGAAGCTCGCTGTTCTGGAGACTATCACCGCGTCCACGAAAATGTCAAACAGAGGTTCCCCTATTTTAGGGCATACCGAGGCTGCTGGCGTTGATGATAGCAGGCCAGAGATAATCCGTAGTGCATGGTTGTAAATCGGTGATAGAGTTTTTAGGAGTTTATCTCTGGCTAGGCATGTCAATTCGAGACCGTAGGTGAGGCGGCTGTTGATGATGACTTTGGCTTTGCCACCCGTAAACGAATCGTTCGGTTATCACTCCGGTGCGATTTGGAGATGGTATTCAAGAGGCTTAAGCGGGGGGCACAGCACTTCTTCACCTCGTCGAAATGGTGCTGGAAGTTCAGGTTGCAGTCGACCCCCACTCCAAGGATTATCAACGTTCTACAGTGTGGAATGCGGTCGTTGTAGATGTGGACTCCCGAATTGCAACCTTAGTATTTGCGACTGCATACCACCATGTGACCACTCTTTTGCGCCGAAAGTCGAAAACCTCGTTCGACAACCCATTTACCGATAGCATTGGTAGCTGACTGGATCTCGATGCGTGATTCCCTGTGCGTGTTCCACACCACTACCAAAAGGATGTCGTCCGCATACGTGGGATACGTGAGGCTGACGACTAAGACGGAACCTTGAAGTACATCAGTTTCTTCACGAAGGCGCCTGGAGCTGGTGTTCCTAACTTTTACCTCAAAGGTCCGGTTTGTCTCCAGATGCTGTCGATTCTTCCTGGCTTCAGCTACCACCTCTTCAAGGGAAGCAAAATATGTAGTTGTGCCCATCCCCGGTCGAAAGGTAAATTTTCGGCAGTCCAACTTCCTGTTTTCGGTCAAGTAGGTGACGAGCCGTCGGTTAGCCATCCTCGCTAGGGTCTTGGACGTACAGGAGGTCAAGGGTATTGGCCGGTATCCTTTTACGGAGGGGGGATCACAATACTATGCCTCCATTCCGCTGGGAAGTCGTGCTTCACCCAGAGGTCATTAAAGATGTCGAGGAGAGTGGTTTGACCTAACGGGGACAGCTGCTTGATCATCTTATAATCGATGTGATCGGGACTAGTGGACTCCCCTATGGTGGAGCGATCGTTCGGAACCACGAATCGAACGACTGAGTTCGTGTCCGCTTTTTGCCGTCGGATGAACTCGGAATCGTATCCCGAAATCGAGGACAGTTCAGCGAAATATTCCCCTAGCATGTTCGCGATGTCGACTGGATTGATGTAAGTCGTGCCATTCGCTTGCAGAATAGAGTTTTGGAATATTCTTTTCCAATTCAGCGCGTTCACACGGCTCCATAGGTCCGCAGAGGACCCCTGTTTGGAAGGTCGAAAAAATAATTAATGTTCGTGATTTTTTTTCGAGTGTTAGGAATAAAGTGAAGTGTTCGGGTAATGTGGTTATTGTTTAAGGTATATTTGAAGATGTATTTTCCATTTTTTGAGTGCGCGAATAATGATTATTACACTGTTGACTGCGTAGATGTTGTCTGAAGATAGGTACTTACTGGTGGTATCGTTTTCGAAGCAACGGAATGTCGCAGAACGAATTCCAATGAATATTTTGAAGCTTTAGGCAATACCTAAAGCGTTACATAGGAGTTTTTGAAAATTCGAAAAATTGCCAAAATGGCCACTTTTGTTAAAAATGAATTATTTTTCATGAAAAATAGCTGTTTAGAAGCTTATAAAACATCGAAAAAATTAGATATCAAAAAACGACTATGTAACGCTTTAGATATTTTTTCAGTCAAATCGGTCGAGTAGATCCTGAGATATCGATACCACCAGCTGAAAAACATGGTTTCGAGAAAAACGCGTTTAAAAATTCGTACAGCAATACTATATCCCTTGAGGTGACTTCATACTGTTGGCTGTAACTTTACAACGAAATTACATATCGAAAAATCCTGTTCAGACAACATTTCTGAGGGCATAAATTTCTCAAAAATGCAATGAAAATAAATTCGATTTTTTCGATTTTCCAGACCGGATCCCCCCTTAACCTAACAATGTATTTGAATATGATGTTTTTATATTGAAATATTTTGTCGCTTGAGTCACTTATGTGATTATTCAAATAATATGAGACATTTATGCAATCAGTAGTTCTGATACTTATGAACAATCTGTTCCATCACACCAAAATGTTACAATAGCTAAATTCTGTTGTTATGATTTTTGTCCACATTCCTATACATTCAACGCACTGTGCGTTATATATGCAGCTTCCTATCCTTAGTGCCGACACAGTCGATTTAGCCAATTTCAACTACTTCGCGATTTGTGAACCTGGCGGAATTCAGGATTGGATGTCCAAGATTAATTTTCGGCTCGCGGTTTCCATCAAGTATAACTCTTTTGAAATAAATTGAATCGTGACGAATGCTAGCCATTGTCACTAGGAACACTGCATTAAAATTAAAGGTGCGTCCAGGTATTGAACGTTTCGAGCTTTAGTGGTCCAAACAGATGGACCCTCCGTTCGAGATGGTGTGTGTGCAAAGGATGGTTCGTGCATTGTTTAGGTGCCCAACAAACCGATAGCAAACAAAAAAGCAAATAATCGCTTGATACCAGGACCTAGTAACATTATCAAACCATAACTGGTGATAAACTGCCATGTCCATTGCACTTGAATCGTTCCTCTTAGTACAACTTGGATGATAAAAAGGCACGCGAAGGCTGGGTATAAACCCCAGAAAGTGTAAACGGTAGTAAATGAGTCCCACGTACTAACTTTGGTAGCAAACGGATTGTCTATACTGATGAGTCTGTCACCGATGACTCCTCAGCCATTAGGATACAGGATGAGTAAAACTAGCATTCGAGTTCCTGATCATTTTAGCATGTTCTCTTGTGAAGCCCTCGCCATTAAGATGGCATTAGATGTTAATAGCACTGTGATTTTTTCAGACTCGACAAGTGTCCTCTCTGTTGGAACTTGGGTCATACCGGGACTCCAGGGAACGAGGAAGCCGAACGGCTCATTAAGGGCGAACAGGTACTCCTTGTAGAGACCCCATTAGAAGAGCGAATCATTCTTCGTTGCCTCGCCTAGGAGGTTGACAGGAATATGAACAAATGAACAAATAATTCTCTCAATTCTTCGTATTGGACATAAGTGGCTGACTCATAACTTACTTGCAAAAGAGAAGAGCCCTCTAGCTGTTGCGACACCCTCCTACAATAGGCATATTATCACGATATGTTTGCGAAGTGTTGTCCTTAATGTAGTCTCACAAAACGGCACACGGAAAGAAAGAGACACTCGATTCATTCAAAGAGATTGTTCTAATTCAGTATATTTAGCACTGTAATCAACCGGTTTGATATGATGGCGGATAGCCTAGATGGTGGGGTTTTGGATCGGTGAAATACTGTCAACCTGGAGGAAGATTTCATTCTTCCACTTGAGGAAAATTCCATCTAGACTGAAGACGACGATATTGAGTGAGAATCGGGGTCGCATGTCAACATGGACAGCCGTTGGTTCCACGTGACAAATTTTCTACGGCTTTCCAAAGAGTTATGGGCCGGCAAGGAAACGAGCGAAGAAACCGAGGAAGAGTTGATTATCAATAGCGATAGCGTCGATCAAGCACAGAAACGTGGTCTACGATCACTGTGTTCTCTATAGCTGCCATCACCTTAAGCGTTACGAAACGGTGGAAGTGTACTTTAAACAAAAGCGGAGCTTAAGACGGCGAAAGTAATGCTGTGGCTGTAGGCTCAAGAAGAGTATTATCTTCTGGAGATCACATTGGTTGCAAAAACGAAAGGACAACCGGAGATATAACCTGGAGTGATATCGAAGACAAGTTCAACTAACAAGCAGTGACCATTTATGAACGAAGATGACAGCCGGCGCTAACGAAGCCGTTTAGGTAACGTCGAATGGATATCGTATGGAAAAATATCCAGTGGTTTTGCCGCGTCTACGCCGCCTAACTTTAATTCTTCTCGATCTGTTATCGTTATGTTCGTCACTCAAATCGGTAGACAGTGGTAAACAGACTGCGAAAAAAACTTCACACTTCACTTCACGATCGGACGGCAAAGTGTAAATTAAACTGGTAAATGTTAAAGACCCATTTGTGTGCAATTTCTCCTGATTAGTTGGAGTTTGAATGAAGACTCAAAAAAATTATATAACTAAAATGATCGTAAACAGCACAATACTTTCAAACCTTTCCTTGGTCTATTTTCAGGATTATGTATTTACGGCAACAAATTCGTAGACTGGAGGAGCTAAAATCGCAAAACTCTTTTATGTCGTCTGATGATCTATAGCGCTATTGAATAGAAAGATAAATTTATATAAAAATAATAAAAAGCCCAACAAAAAAAAAACTAAACAAAATTTAACTTTCTTTTACGAGGAAGATAAACAGGTAGTAGTAAAGTCCTGCCTGGTTTTTGGATGCATGTTATACACTGCAATACAAAATACAACTAAACTACAAAAACATGAAAAGAGAACAGGACAGGCATCAATGTATGGATAAAAAAGGGAAAAAGAAGACTAAGTGGAGTTCAACATTAAGGGAATGAAAAGAATGAAACTAAATCAATACATATACTAATACATAAACACACATGATTGGAACTTTCGGGAATAGACAATGGCAGGAAATAAAACAAATACGGATCCTGGAGAACGAATTATTTTTAAACTATTGGTACTGTTTTGTTTTTACCAGAAATTACACAAAAGTTTCCTTTGTGGAACGTGAGAAAACAGAATGTTTTTTTTCGTACTGTTAAAAAGAAAAAACGTCAAAAATTATAGACGGCGTTTCCTCAGTTCTGTAATATATTGATGCTAGGTGTGAACGGCTTCAAAAAAAACTGAGTCTCATGGATAAAGAGAGTTCTTCCGCAAATGATTTAGGAAAAAAAGGACATGCAACAAAACAAGTTGGAAACTGATACGTTAGAAGCACTTTATAGAGAGAACAATGGAGAGAAGAAAAATGCTAAAAAGTAGTCTAATATTCATGTATATTTCATTAAAATATAAGTTACTACTAAGAGTGAAGCGTAAAATCAATTAAAATAAAGTATAATGAAGACAAGGAAACGAACAACATTTTCAGAGCAGCAAAGAGCACTGACGACCGTCAACCCGTCATTCGTGTTTAAGCAAATAAAACACACCCACTACTTTCCGGAATCAAGACGAAATTATGCACAACCTAAAATTTACATACATACAGATACAATGATATCGGGAAATTGACATAATAAGACATAACAACATAACAAAAAATACTAAAAAATAGTCTCACTAATAAAAAAAGCCACCACTTCTAACGCGATGAAGGGAACTTTATAGCGGAAGACAGAAATGCAGTAAAATATGGATCATCTCTTTGGTATAACATAACAACAACAACAAAAGTGAAAATATGTCAGTCATAGGGAAAATAGTGAAGTTTAGTAATATCAAATAATACTACAAAAATATATTTAAATCAAAAGTACAAAATGGTAGTAGGCTTTTGAGTAAAAGCAAATGTATAGAGAAAGCAATTCGGGTAATATAAGCCGTTACATGAGTATATTTAAATAAGAGGACGATCTTTCACAACTGATGCACAACACATTTTGGTGGATTATGCAAGCTTAGTTATAATACACTAGCGGATTCATGGCGCACTTGGTTGATTGTCTAGTATTTTTGGTAAACAAGTAATGAAAGGAAGAACGTGTGTTCCTTGTGTTTCTTTTTCTTGCTCAACCAGTCTGGCTATGATTGTGCTGGGCTTGGGAAGAAAAATAGAATCCTTGTGGGTAGCAAGAGCGTAATAGTATTATATGTTACGCATTAGTATTGATTTTTAACAACATTTGATGTTGGTTTATCCAGTCGAAAATCTGATCATGGTTTTCCATTTTTTTGAATGCTCTTGTTCAGCGCACCTTCGTCAAACCAGGTATTCAAATGTTTCCAAACATATGAATAAAATAGTCTTTTTTATGATTTACAGCAGTTTTATAGGTTTTTTACGGATTCACATGTTTTAAAGGATTGTGAAGTCAACCTTCTATTGGAGTCAATGGCCCGTCGTTTGAGCTAACTTTTAATCAACCACAGATGATTATTTGTTACACATTCACACCTTTCCGGGATCATAACACTTACAAATATTGTAAACATCATGCTTGCACACCATTTGTATCACTTTTATATATCTAAATCTTGAGTGGCTTAGAATGAAAGGGGTGTAAGTGATTTGATCGATTTTTCTCCATCGACTCTCTCTTTGGGTCATAACTTAGCTGCAAATACATTCCCAGCTGTATTTACCAATGTGGAAAATAGGTCGGAACCTCATCTATCGGATTCTATAGCAAACATAAATTGGAAAGTTTTTGCAGTTGAGTTATTTGGCCTGATTCTGCGTGGCGTGTGAGGTGAGATGACAATTGTCACTTAAAGGGTGTGTCACATCAAATTGCATCACGGAAAAAACGCTGTAGAAATTCGCCCAGTAGACCGATCCTTTTGAAAATTTTAGACAGTAAAATAAAAACTATTAAACAACTTTTGGCATTTTTTTTTATTCATACTTCGAGCCCAAGCCCGTATACTCGCACCTTCCTCTTTACCCCGTCCATAAGGTTCTGTACAACGTCAGGTTGTAATTTTTTTTGAACAGAAATCCATTTTTCCTTGAAGTCCACCTCCGATTTGACAACTTTTGGGTTCTTCCGGAGGGCCTGCTTCATAATCGCCCAATATTTCTCTATTGGGCGAAGCTCCGGCGCGTTGGGCGGGTTCATTTCCTTTGGCACGAAGGTGACCCCGTTGGCTTCGTACCACTCCAACACGTCCTTTGAATAGTGGCACGAAGCGAGATCCGGCCAGAAGATGGTCGGGCCCTCGTGCTGCTTCAATAGTGGTAGTAAGCGCTTCTGTAGGCACTCCTTAAGGTAAACCTGCCCGTTTACCGTGCCGGTCATCACGAAGGGGGCGCTCCGCTTTCCGCAAGAGCAGATCGCTTGCCACACCATGTACTTTTTGGCAAACTTGGATAGTTTCTGCTTGCGTATCTCCTCCGGAACGCTGAATTTGTCCTCTGCGGAGAAGAACAACAGGCCCGGCAGCTGACGAAAGTCCGCTTTGACGTAGGTTTCGTCGTCCATTACCAGGCAATGCGGCTTCGTCAGCATTTCGGTGTACAGCTTCCGGGCTCACGTCTTCCCCACCATGTTTTGCCTTTCGTCGCGGTTAGGAGCCTTCTGAACCTTGTATGTACGCAGGCCCTCCCGCTGCTTGGTCCGACGAATGAACTTGACAAATTCAGCTTATTGGCGACATCCCGGACCGAACTTCTCGGATCACGTCTAAACTGCTTAACTACGCGCTTGTGATCTTTTTCACTGTCGGAGCATCCATTTTTGCCGTTCTTCACCTTCCGGTCGATGGTTAGGTTCTCGAAGTATCGGTTTAGTACTCTGCTGACCGTGGATTGGACGATTCCCAGCATCTTATCGATGTCCCGATGTGACAACTCCGGATTCTCGAAATGAGTGCACAGGATTAATTCACGACGCTCTTTTTCGTTCGACGACATTTTTCCAAATTTACGAAAAATTGACAGTGAAGCATGACCAACGTGATCTATACACTCTTATCTGATTATAAGCGAAAGCTGAAGATATAATTCCTAAAAATTAAATTTCTACAGCGTTTACTCAGTGATGCAATTTGATGTGACACACCCTTTATGTCACGCGATTCCACCAGGCGTTTGCATTGAGAAATCTCGCTTGAATGAACTCTCACCGTATTCCCGCTCTCAAATATACGTGACGATTGTCACATGAACTGGGATTTCTAGGTGACAATCGTCGATATGTCTTGAGGTGTCGAAAGCGCATAAAAACAAATGAAAAATGGAAGAGGAATAATAAGTGTAATTTTGGGTCGTATAGAATCGATAGTAATAGTATTGGATATTCAAAAAATTCAATTTACCATCAATTTTCACAGTGCGAGTGACGAATTGCAAGTAGTTTGAATTTTTGTGAAAGCGGTAGGGAATCTGTTATCCCTCAATCGGACGAATAAGCACACCGTTAAACGTTAATGTTAAACTTTACACGATACAATCAACCGTTTCACTAAATCTAAATCAAATACTTGCAAATTCGGTAGAATGTCCTGATACACAACGAAATTTTTATGCTAACAGGCCAAGTTAAATCAGATCTATAGATACGTTACGTTACGTTAATTTACGATACGTTAAATTTGAAATATTTGTAAATATGTGCTAATGTCTGACCTACTATCCAGGTTCGTTTATCACTTGGAATCAATAATGTTTTGTCACTATTTGAAACAGCCTGCAGCAGGAATAAAAGGTTGTAACAAAAGTTAAATGTCTGCAAATTCGTGAACATATGTGCGAATGTGGCATCTCTGATCAGATTTGGCAACAAGCAGAATGAACGCCTTGTCACTTGCTGTTCATCCTCTCACATACATAAAATGAACCTCTCACGGCATCCGATACGACTGTAGGAATAGAGTGAAGAAAGTTGCGTGATGGTGATGTGACAATTGTCATCTCACCTCACACGCCGCGTAGAATCAGGCCGATTAACTAAATAAAAAGTTGATGAAGAGAAATCGATCAAGTCACTTACACCCCTTGCATTCTGAGCCCCTCTCTTGTAATTAATGCATCTCGATGACCTCAATTCTGGGGTGGCATTGCGCATTTCGAAACGAGTAACTCGTTTCGAGAAAATTCGAACTCAAATCGAAATGGTTTTAGTATTATGTATATTTTTCAAGTTCATATTTTCGGTGTACTAAATTTAGAGCAAAATTTGTCTCGTAGAGAAATGTAAAATTGTTGGGTTCGTAAAGAAAGCTGGTCAAAGGCATGTCAAAATGGTCGAAACGAACAAAAATCACTCGTTTCGAAATGCGCAATGGCACCCCTGATCATGGTTTGTCCGATGCACTGATCAGACGTGAGGTCCTTCCGGGGACCAAACGTCGACTCGGATCACTATCTCGTGGTATGCAAGATCCGCGCCAGGCTGTCCAACGTATTTAAATCAAGAGCAACGAGGAATATACGATTGAACATCCAGCGGTTATCACCCGAGGGAGTAGCAGCAGAATACTCACAGAAAGTTGACGAGCGGATCGATGAGCAATTTAGAGGAGACCTGAATGAACAGTGGAAGCATATCCACGGTACGATCAGCAGTACAACGCAAGAAGTGTTGGGCACAAGGGATTGCTAAGATGGTCGCCTTTCAGTAGCCAGCATAGAAAATCATGAGCATAGAAATCATAACCTAAAATTCAAAATGAAGTGCTCCGCGCGATTCTTCGGCTGTGATTTGAATTGCAAATCGTCAAGAAAGCTTCCGGATGGATATCCAAACATCGCTTGCCAAAAAAAAACTATCCAACGTAATCAAATATTAACATATATGACTCCAAACATTAAACAATACGTGAGCCCCCTAAGCGCGAGCCCTGTTTTATGCTGCCTACGCTCAATTTGCATTGGATGGAATAGGGTTGCCAGAGCCCCGGTTGGGCACAACAGTGGCAACCACGTCCAATGAGATGTTTGACGCGGAGTGCCAGCGAGTGACAGATGAGAAGAACTGAGCCAGAGCACACCTGCTAGCTACAACTGTGACACGTCAGAACAGAGGAAGATATCGTGATGCCAGAGCTGCTGAAAAGAGATTCCATCGCCGGAAGAAACGTCAGCATTGGGAACCAGAATTGCAAAATCTCACATTCACTTTACTGACAGCGCAAGATATTGAGACAACATCAAAATCAACCACCAATGCCCCTGCAGTTCATGACAAATGAACCAAACTTATAGCGAATTCGTTTTTGTTCAGTTTCAACCCCAGTGCCGCACTAACTGCTGTCAAAACGTTTTTTTATTCACTCAGTTTCGCACTCAGTGTCGCACTAGTTCGCCCCGAAAGCTGTTAGTTTCGCACTGAGATGTTTCACGGGTTGGCACTCGGGTTCACCAATACAACTATACTGAACTGTCAAGTTCCGAGTATTGTTTTGGAAAATCTAAAAATAGAGACTATGAAAATGGAAAACCTGCTGCTCTTGCTTTTGTATTATTTGAATCGTAATCCAATTCGGATTCTGATTTTGAAGAGTATATTCGTGTAGACGGCATTAAGCTCCGTGTGCTTTCATTGGGAGGCGAAAATTATTATGGATATTCAGGAGGAATAAACATGCTCTCAAAATCAAAATTAGGAATGAAAATTTACTTTAACGTATCGAATATTTATTTTATGTGATGAAATAAGAGGGTTTTTTTTTCCGATATCGCAGAAACATTGAACGAAAACTGTGTCTAATGATGATTTTATATTATAATAGTAATTATTTGTGGAACAAACAGGAAATGCATCGACAAATGGTTAAGTGAGTGTCAGGACTACATGTGTTAGGTAATCAAACAATATGAAGTAAAAATTTTCATTCAAACTTTTATATTTTTACACTGCACTTGGCCCTTCTGATCTTATAGAGAATACTTTACCTCCCAAGCACTAATATCTCCACCAGACGTCGACACTGTACATTTGTCGTCGCAAATATAAACAAATCAGACTATACAACGCACACCAACAAACCACCGCATTCGTGAAACTGAAAACGTTTTTTTATTACAGAGTCAGTGTGGCACTGACTCAGTTTTAAAAACGAATTCGCTATTAATTACATGCAACCGACACTCCGTCACGTGGAACATTTGGTTTTTGCATTATTCCCCACACTCATTCGTTCCACTGTCTCACTGAGAATTTACGCCCGAAATTTTCATACGCATCTTCGATCAGCTGACAGTGGAAGGGAACAAAATTCCATACAAGGAAATATCATCTCACTGACACCGCGTCAGACGTTTAAACGCGCGTTCGTGTGTATGTTTTCCTGGTATGTTTCTAGCCCCGGTCCCATTTTTGTGCCGCTTATTGCACACACATCGATGGGCAACGGCACATTTGAGTGCTGAGTTTATGGGTGTATGACCAACGAAAATTTCACCAGGACGCAATGAAAGGTGATATTTTCGGCTTGAGCATTCACTGACATCGAGAATGAACTGATATTTCTGTTGATGGAACGAAAACTATATCAAAACAAACGAGATGGTGAGCCAGCGGTTATAGGCACAGCGGCACCGCGATAGAAAAATGTGAAGAGCGTCGGTGGAGATATTTTGCACTGATAAAAATTGCTTTTCGATTTCAACATGTTCTTTCGAAATTTTGCATCCTTGTTGGGAACGAATTCTTGTGGGGCGGAGGGTTGCCTCTCCAGGCACGACGCGAGGTGCTTTTATACAACGATAAACGGTAACAGGAACCGGACCGTGCCACTCCCTATAATGATCAACGGTAGGAAAGGAAACCTGATTACCGATAAATCGAAGGTGGCCAGGCATTTCGATGGGTTGTTGGATTGTGACGATGGAGTCGTCGAAAAGAAGAGGATTGAGATTGAGGATGATGGACAAGCTGTGGGTCCACCAACCATAGATGAAGTGCTGAAGTAGCTGAAGAACGACAAAGCAGCTGGGAGAGACGGCATTTCTACCGAGCTACTAAAATTCGGGGCGAACAGCTACTTTGTTTTATGCATCGGATTATCGAGCGGATATGGACCGATGAAGAACTACTCACGGACTGGTTGGGAAGACTCATTTGCCGGATATATAGGAAGAGTAACCGCCGACTTTCTTCCGACTTGCACTGTTTCTTCATGCGTATTCTAGAGCTTGACACTCCAGAATACATTCAAGGCGTGTTATACGGCATAGAAATCTCAACTAGGTGTTACTAATTTTTTACTATTCAACATCGCGTTGGACGGTGCTGTACGAAGGGCTGGTGTGCAAAGGAGTGGCATCATCATCACGAATTCTCACATGCTCCTGGGACTTGCGAACGACATAGATATTATTGGTGTTACCCATAGAGTCGTGGAAAAGGCTTATGAACCTCTTAAGAGGGAAGCTGCAAGGATTGAACTTATCATAAGCTCTGCCAAAACGAAGTACATGGTGGTTGGTAGAGAACGAAGAAGCCCTTCTGGTGTTGGTGCTGCGTTTGTGATAGATGGAGATACTTTTGAAGTAGTCGACGAATTTATTTACCTGGGTACATTAGTGACATGTGACAACGAAGTGAGCCGTGAGATTAAGAGACGGATAGCGGCTGCAAGCAGGGCGTTCTACGGATTGCGTAACAAGCTGAGGTACCATTGATTCTCCTAGTGGCCCTCTATGGCCATGAAGCATGGACACTGAAAGAGGTTGACAGGCGAGCTTTTGGTGTCTTTGAGCGTAGAATCTTATGGTCCATCCTCGGCGGCAAACTTGAAGACGGTGTATGGCGCAGGCGCATGAATCATGAGGTATATCAGGCATACAAATCGGCGGATATAGTCCAGAGAATAAAACACGACAGGCTACAGTGGGCTGAACATTTAGCTAGAATGCCGGATGAGCAGTCAGAAAAGGCTATATTTGGCAAGAATCTCGATAGAGTTCGTCGACTCCGTGACAGGCACTCGCTGGATGTGTGCTATTGACGAGGATGCCAGCGCAGTGCGTAGTCTGGAGGACAGCAGCCCAAGACCGAACAACATGACGACGTATGTTATGGCGGGTTTACACTAGGGAGATCTATAGCTAAAGATGGATTTATTCACCTGAAAATAGTGTAAACGGATGAGAATAAATATGATACACTTATTCGAGGTATATATAACTTGAATTAATTCAGCATATGTAAACGCTTGTGAATTTCTCACTGGTGAGAAATCACTAAGGTTGGATGCAGTTCTACTTCAGGTATATAAATTCACCAAAAATATGAATATATTCATTATAGAAGCTCACGCTAGTGTAAACGGTTGATGCGATTTCTATAAATCTCATCATATTTCTTCACATGAATATATCACTAGTCTAAACCCACCCTTAGATTCGGTCTTGAATCGATAATTGGTCCGTCGCCGAAAAAGTAAAGTATGTAAGTAAATTTAGGACCCATTACAGATGCAAAAATGATGGCATACAAAAATACAGAAGCACTGTCCGCAAGAAGGCATCGGCCATCGATACGGTGTCTCCACCGAACAAAGAAGCACCACTGTGTACGATATCTATCTTTCATTTCTTCGTCGTATCGAGCAGAGTCGCTGTGCGTGACTACAGCATTTGGATTGACTGAAATCTGCTAGCTGGACTTGAACGATGACGATGTTTTGATTCACAGAGATTTGGAAATTTTCCAGATCAATCGAAATTTTCCAGGCCTCAAGGCCAATCGAAAACTAAACTCAACTTCTGGCCACTAAACTCCAGAATGCCCATTGGGAAAGCCTTGCTCCCGTCCGATTGCTAGCTGGATGACGGATGAATCGTGAATGCTGTGATCGGAAATCGCGAATTGATTGTTTTTATTTAATTTAATGATTATTTAACGGCTTGTTGGGTTTTCATATGGCTATCACTCTCACTTGCCTCCGTCCGTTTCCCGGAGGTTAAATTGCAATATTTTCTCTATCCACATCGTCCGTAGAAAGAACACTGCCGAGTTTGCAGTAAATCGTGTACATGCAGATTATCAAAATATGGTCGCAGTAAAAATAGTTATTAACGTTAAAACTATTTCGTAAAAACGTGCCCTGTTCCCTGATTTGACGCCATTACTGAAAGACGTAATTCTACGTCAAAAAACATGTAATGTTTTTTTTAGGTTTTCGCGATTATCTATATCTATAAAAATAAATTTCTGTCTGTCTGTCTGATTCTTATGGACTCGGAAATTACTGTACCGATCGACATTAAAACTGGCATGTAGGAGTTTTTGGAGCCGGGAAGGTTCTTATGATAGTTCGAGCCCCCTCCCCTCTCTCTATGGGGGGGGGTCTGCTGCCATACAAATGAAACACAATTTTTTACATTACTCGAGAATTAATCAAGCAAATGAAACGAAATGCTGAATAACTCGAGAACTAAACAGGCAAATGGAATCAAATTTGGCATATAGAGGTTTTAGGGATCGATAAACGGCATATAGAGGTAAACGGGCTCGAGGTTGCGTTACTTTCTGTGTATTAGAGATAGGAAATTGCGTTACGTAGGGGGGGGAGGAGCTGCGTATGACCTCGCGAAAATATTGACTGGAGAAAATTTGCAGAAATAATATCTGAAGCATTTGTTTCAACGCATGAACTTCCTCCACTCGAAGAGTATAACTTTATATCGAGTTTGATTTACGAAGGCGCACTTCAAGCTCAAAAGAAACGTGTTCCTGCTACCACTTTCCAACGTCGTCCTCCATCATTTTGGTGGGACAAGGAGTGTTCAAAGGTCTACCTTGAAAAATCATTCGCTTTCAAAAAATTCAGGAAAACTGGATTAGTGGAATGGTTTCGAAAGTACCAAGCTCTAGAAGCCAAACTAAAAGGTTTGATTAAAGCAAAAAAGCGTGGATATTGGCGAAAATTCGTCAATGGTTTGTCAAGGGAGACAGCTATGAGCACTCTTTGGAATACGGCTAGGAGAATGCGTGGCTGGAACCATACAAACGAAAGTAAGGAATACTCTGACCGTTGGATTTTAGAATTTGCAAGAAAGGTTTGTCCCGATTCTGTCGCTGCACAACATATCGTACGCGATATACCGCTTCAAAGCGATTATGAGAATTTTTCGATGGTGGAATTCTCAATTGCACTTCTCTCATGTAACAATTCAGCTCCGGGGTCGGACAAGATTAAATTCAACTTGTTGAAGAATCTTCCCGACTTGGCAAAACAGCGTTTGCTGAACTTGTTCAACAAGTTTTTGGAGCTGAATATTGTCCCGCATGACTGGAGACAAGTGAGAGTGATAGCCATACGAAAACCCAACAAGCCGTTAAATAATCATTAAATTAAATAAAAACAATCAATTCGCGATTTCCGGCTTGCGATCACAACTCGTATAGGCCGATTGCAATGTTATCCTGTATTCGTAAATTGTTAGAGAAAATTATTCTACTTCGTTTGGACAAGTGGGTTGGAACGAACGTAAAGAACAAATGGCTTCTATTTACCTTGATATCAAAGGGGCATTTGATTCAGTTTCCATGGAAATTCTCTCAGAGAAGCTTCATAATCGTGGACTTTCACCAACTCTGAATAATTTCTTGTACAATTTACTGTCAGAAAAGCACATGATTTTCTCTCATGGCAGCTCGAAATCTTCTCGTTACAGTTTCATGGGCCTACCGCAAGGCTCCTGCCTAAGCCCCCTCTTGTACAGTTTTTACGTCAATGATATGGATGATTGTCGAACTAGAGACTGCACGCTGAGACAACTTGTAGACGATGGAGTTATTTCCATCACGGGTACTAATCCCGTTCCCCATTCTTTTGCAATTCTTCTGTCATTTTTTATCCGTCCATGAGAAAAAAAATCCATGGAATCCAAGATCATCTACGATCCAATGTTATTCCGTCGATATTTTCGGAAAAATATGGGAAAGTTAGATCTGATAAAATGTTCTTTACTGACGGTTCATTCATAAACGGGTCCATTGGCTTCGGCATCTTCAATGAAAATTCCAGTGCCTCTTTCAAACTCAAAGATCCTTGTTCCGTGTATGTCGCTGAACTGGGTGCGATATACTATGCACTAGGGATCATTGAAACATTGCCCATCGACCATTATTTTATTTTTTCAGACAGTCTCAGCTCAAGAGGCAATCCGCTCAATGAAAGTTGATGAACGCTCATCTTATTTCCTAACAAGCATAAGACATCTATTGAGTGTTTTGGTCGAAAAATTATTCAAGATTACCTTAGCATGGGTTCCCTCTCATTGCTCGATTCCGGGGAATGAGAAAGCGGACTCGCTAGCTAAGGTGGGCGCTTCAGAAGGCACACTTTTTGAAAGGCAAATTGCCTATAATGAATTTTTTCACATTCCTCGTCTGCACACACTCATAAGTTGGCAGCGCATGTGGAGTGAAGATGAGTTCGGTCGTTGGTTACACACGATTATCCCTAAGGTCTCGACCAAGGCGCCTAGAAGTATATCCTAAGGTGGGCCAACCTTAGGATATACTTCTAAGGTAGCTCACGCCGTGACTGCTCAATATTTATTGGATCGTTCATCACCGAACGACGTTATCGTGCTTATTGGTGATTATAATCTTCCTCATCTACAATGGTGTTTCGAGGAGGACATCAACGGATACTTACCATCAAACGCGTCCAGTGAACAAGAGACAAATCTAGCTGATCCCATCTCGTCGTGTGGCTTGGTTCAAGTGAATTCGCATGTCAATTCGAACAACAGGCTTCTGGATTTAGCCTTCACGAGTTCTCCGGATATCACTGAGGTATTTCAGCCACCACTACCACTGCTGCCCATTGACGCACATCACCCTCCATTCATCCTGCTCGTGGACTTACAAAGCTCGGTCACTTGCCACCAAATCTTCCCAGCTTCGAATGAGAACGACATGGACTTCAGGCGATGCAATTTTGATTCGCTGAACGTCGCGTTTTCGTCCATCGACTGGCAGCATTTTCTTAACAAACGGTCTGTTGACGCAAATGTTTTTCTGTTCTACGACAAACTTAACGAAATTATTCGCTCAAATGTCCCGCGCCGTCGTCGTAACTTAAGCAGCGTTAGCAGGAAACCTTGGTGGACAGCTGAGCTGCGCAACTTGCGTAACCGACTAAGGAAAGCACGTAAACGATTCTTTGCTCTCAGATCAGATGTGAATAGAGACTGGTTGCGTCAAATTGAATCATCATACAACGAATTACACACTTCCAGTTATCAACAATATATATGCAGACTGGAATCTAACTTGAAACAAAACCCATCGATGTTCTGGAGGTACGTTAAAGGACAAAGGGCTACCAACCTCGTGCCAATCAATGTGGTCTACAATGACTCCACAGCCAGTACAGCTGACGAAGCCGCCAATCTTTTTTCTGACTTCTTCCAAAGTGTGTTTTGTTCTACTTCACCTGTACCTCGGCCGGGATGTTTCAACAACGTACCAACTCATAATATCCACCTTCCGATCTTCAGCTTTTCCAACGAAGAAGTACTCGGTGCACTGGTTAAACTGGATGCTTCAAAAGGAGCCGGGGTGGATGCTCTGCCGCCGTTGTTAGTTAAAAAATGTGCGACATCGTTGGCGGTTCCTTTGACGATGCTATTCAACAGCTCAATTGAACAGAGATGCTTCCCGAGTTTATGGAAAACCGCTTCTATGATTCCAGTTCACAAATCTGGCAGTTTGTACAATGTCGTCAACTATCGTGGAATTTCGATTCTCAGTTGCTTGGGAAAGGTTTTTGAATCTCTGATGCATAACGTCATACTAAACGCAACACTGCCGTTTATCTCAGATCATCAACACGGATTCATACCACATCGTTCCACTGTGTCCAACTTAATGTGCTACTCCAAGTTTCTGTTTCGTGAGATCGAACGGCGAAATCAAGTAGACTCTGTTTATATCGACTTTTCGAAAGCCTTCGACACGGTACCACACGCTTACGCAGTGCATAAATTGCAACACATAGGTTTTCCGACTTGGATTGCGGACTGGCTATTGTCGTATCTAACGGATCGAAAGGCATTTGTACAGCTCAACTCATCACGATCCAGCACATTCAACATACCGTCTGGAGTACCACAAGGGAGTGTGCTGGGCCCTTTGATATTTGTCCACTTCATCAACGATGTCTGTCTTCGTATATCCTCCGAAAAGCTGCTTTTTGCCGATGACCTCAAGATTTTTCGTGTCATCGCATCTCCAATTGACTCTTTTTTATTGCAAACCGACATCAACATCGTCCTGAACTGGTGCAACGAGAATGGTATGAGTGTGAACATAAATAAATGCAAAGCGATCACTTTTAACCGCAGTCGATCTTCATCCTCACACCAATATCGGATCGACAGTGCTTCTGTGGAACGCTTACAGTCTATTCGCGACTTGGGAGTGATAATGGATTGTAAACTTCGATCTCACGAGCACGTTTCCATTACTACGGCAAAAGCCTTCTCCGTGCTTGGTTTTATTCGCCGTAATGCTGCTCAGCTAACTGATGTGTATGCACTCAAATCGCTGTTTTGCGCATTAGTACGTAGCATCTTAGAATACGCTGTTCCGGTTTGGGCACCTTACCACGCGTACCAGATAATACGAATCGAGCGTATCCAAAAGCTGTTTTTACGATTCGCACTTCGGAACCTGCCATGGAATGATCCCTTAAACCTTCCTGATTACCAAGATCGTTGCCGTCTGATCAATCTTGAGCTCCTGTCGGTAAGAAGGTTGAGACTACAGCGGCTCTTCATATTTGACGTCCTGACGAATAACATTGACTGTCCTGATCTTCTACAAGAAATATCATTTACCGTACCCCCGCGACAGCTGCGACACTCTGCTTTGATCGCCATTCCTAGACACAGGACTAATTATGGATTCAACAGCTCTTTCTGTTCCTGTCTTAAGGCCTTTAGTGTTGTTTGTGATCAATTCGATTTTCATATCACCCGACAATGTTTTATATGTAGACTTAAATTATTAGCTTAAGTTATGATTAGTCTGTACGAGTCCATCGAAGACTGAACACAAAATAAATAAATAAATAAATAAATAAACTTGCTAAAACCACTCTTCAGCCATCTTGGAAGTCTACTGTGTTTTGTTTTTAAACAAAACACAATACGCTAGTGCCGAAGCTCGCTCGTGATCAGTCTGTCTCTTTCACGCTACAAGCAAATAATTCCCCTTCTGCTTTCTTCCGTACTGTTTTCATATACCGCTCCCCTAACCAACATAGTGACGAAATGGCCTCACCTAGTACCATAGACCCGTCTTGGTCTCGACGAGTGCATGGTTCAAGGGATTGAATGTAGGTCGTGATTTCATTCGCGTGATATCTCGGCTTATGTTCAATCTCTACAACCTAAACGCGCATCTTTATCGCATTGGGCAGCAAACAATCTTTTAACGAATTCGTTTTTGTTCAGTTTCAACCCCAGTGCCGCACTAACTGCTGTCAAAACGTTTTTTTATTCACTCAGTTGCGCACTCTGTGTCGCACTAGTTCGCCCCGAAAGCTGCTAGTTTCGCACTGAGATGCTTCACGGGTTGGCACTCGGGTTCACCAATACAACTATACTGAACTGTCAAGTTCCGAGTATTGTTTTGGAAAATCTAGAAATGAAGACTATGAAAATGGAAAAGCTACTGCTCTTGCTGTTGTATTATTGGAATCGTAATCCAATTCGGATTCTGATTTTGAAGAGTATAGTCGTGTAGACGGCATTAAGCTCCGTATGCTTTCATTGGGAGGCGAAAATTATTATGGATATTCAGGAGGAATAAACATGCTCTCAAAATAAAAATTATGAATGAAAATTTACTTTAACGTATCGAATATTTATTTTATGTGATGAAATAAGAGGGTTTTTTTCCGATATCGCAGAAACATTGAACGAAAACTGTGTCTAACGATGATTTTATATTATAATAGTAATTATTTGTGGAACAAACAGGAAATGCTACGACAAATGGTTAAGTGAGTGTCAGGACTACATGTGTTAGGTAATCAAACAATATGAAGTAAAAAATGTCATTCAAACTTTTATATTTTTACACTGCACTTGGCCCTTCTTATCTGATAGAGAATAATTTACCTCAGAATCACTAATATCGCCACCAGACGTCGACACTGTACATTTGTCGTCGCAAATATAAACAAATCAGACTATATAATGCACACCAACAAACCACCGCATTCGTGAAACTGAAAACGTTTTTTTATTACAGAGTCAGTGTGGCACTGACTCAGTTTTAAAAACGAATTCGCTATTTGTGATTGTGGCGATGGCTACCACGACATCGAGCATGTTGTCTGGTCGTGTATCCGGTTCCATGCTGCCCGCTCTCAGCTCACCAGAGCATTGAGGGCACTAAGTAGACAATCGGTTATCCCCGTCCGGGATATCTTAGGTAGCCGCGATCCTGATCTTCTGCTTCATCTATACCTGTTGCTCAGAAACGCCGATGTCAACGTTCAATGATGTTTCCTCCGTTGTATCCCTGTATCATATCCCTCCTATCCGATCGATATACTTTTACTTAGTCGCGCCAATACATACACATACTCTTTACAGATACACAGGTCGAAGGTTGTGCAGGCCACTGAACATTCAACAAGAGCCAAAGGTTGTACCGCTCATGACAACTCTACACGAGCTGAAGATTGTACCGCCCAGTGACTATTCTACCCTGGATTCTTCGAGTCAAGAGATATGCACCACGATTGATATGAGGTACAGACCAGGGGGGCGTCACTGATTAATGATCAGTTGCACCCTAATAGGAAGTATCCCATGTCGGCCACACATACATAGTACTGGAGACTGCAACATCCCAATTATGAGAATCTTTGTAATACTAACCTCGAGCCAACCGCGAGTAATCGGTTACATATTACGAACATAGTCGTAAGACAAAAATTGTCAAAATATTGAACTCCCGGCCCCGTCAGGCTAACGCCATATGTGCCTTAATAAAATATATATTTCGGAAAAAAGGGTAGATTAGAAGATCAATCAATGAATATTTCTGCGATTGAACCCATGAACGTGCGCTTAGTAAGAAAACGTGGATGTGATAACGAAAAATAAATTTTGGACGGGACGAAGTCTGCCGGGTCAGTTAGTAACATAGAAAAAATGGTTTAAAATTAAAAACACCAGGTGGGCCAACCAGAAGGGCCAAGAGGCCCGCAGGTTGGGTATAGCTGATTAAGCGGATTCGATGACATCCTAATGGACTAAATAAAAAATCTTTAAAGACTAACAGTGCTGTGGGAGGTACTGACGCTCTCAATTCGGTAGACTCATCAGTGAAGTACAAATGGTCACAATTGATACTCTTCCGTTAATGTTTTTGTGACCTCACACCGGGTGAAAAACCGTAGAGATAACTCAGGGAAGCGATCTTTCATACGAAGCACGCCTTAAGACTCAATATGCGCGTTGTGGGCATACATCCCAACGCCATGTGCAGTCAAAGGTACTAAAATTGATCGAGTTTAATTAGGTGTGTTTGGTTGCTGATTGAAAACAGAAACTCTCATACTCATACCATGGATTTTCTGCCCCCGTAATATATTCTAGTCGAATTCACTAACCCTCTTGATCCCTGGAACATAGAGACAATCGGTTTTATGCCAAGGTTCTCTGCTACTCGTGTCCTGTAACAAATTATGTAACAAAACCATAATTTCTCGAGCAACCCATGGACTTCAGATGAAAACCGTGTTCTGTGTATTAATACGCACCGTTGAAGACGAAACCTGCAAAAATAGTGTTAATTTATAATCAAATTGACACTAAAACCGAGATTTTTATAGTTTCACATATTTATTTTCCACAAATTGCATAATTCACAGTACAACAGAACCAGCGGAGGTATTTTTCTTCTAATTTATCCGCTCATTTCTTGTCTACATTTTGAAGCAGAATCCATCTTTGCTCATGACAACTTTCCGCATTACATAATGGATTTTCTGCTCCCGTACGCACTAGCCAGACCACCCAGATTAGTGATACTTGTAATTTCTGTGATGCTTCAATTTGCCATAATTGATGGTGTAGAAGAAGACCATGCCACCGAAGATAACTTGGAAGAATGGAGCGATCCCCATACGCTTCGGCTGCCAGTATTTATGTTGCCATCTCCAGAAGGCACGACTTACGGCACCTGCAACCGCTGGTGGAGTCTTGTTACGACGGCCGAGCCAGGCACCAATCTCTCCGACCTTCACCTGACTAAACGGAGTGTCCGGTGTGCCGTAGAAACGTGCCGGATCGTACGGTCCGTGGACCTTCGGGTTGTATTCCGCTGGATAATCTCCGAAAGCCATCGCGATTCACGTCCTTGTTCGATCGACTACGAGTACTCGCACTATTCTTGGTTAGACTGCGAGTAGTGACAGAACGATAAATCCCCAAGTGGAATGGGAAGAAGGGAAAACGATCAGTTAGTAATGACGTCTACAGTCATCTGAAATATTTCAACAAGTTGTGTTTATTTTATTTTGAGAGTCCAGGGCCCTGTTGCATAATCAAAATTTCACTAATAATATTAGTCTTGTAACTTGTAGATTCCTGTTGCATAATAATCCTAAAAGTACAAATTTTAGACTTATAGACAAGTTGTTTGCACTGATATTATTTGTTTCGGCTTGTACTTTCTTCTACAACTTTGAGTGGACCCGTAATTTCATTTAAAAGTTGGTTTTTTAAATGCTCTATTTTTTGTTTGAACTTTTCGAGTACGGAAATGTACCTATCGCAACCACTCGTTGCTTCTCACCAACTATCCAACGAATCAACTGTAATAAGAGACCCCCTTTTTGGTAAGCCACTGCTAGGTGTGTGAATGTCTGATGTTAAGAAAAGACGAAAACAAACCCAAAATTGAAAAGGCCCTAGACGATTCAAAAAAGAGTATAAAATTTAAATTTTTAAGAGTTTTGAAGTGACCGTAAGCGAATTTGACAGGATTTTTTTTTAATTTTGTTGTGATAAAATAAACATTTTAAAAAATTGGAACACATCTCTTCTTTGTTACGACCGTAACATTTTAAAAAATTCGTTTAATTCGTAATCTGAAAAAAAAAGTCAAGTATGCCAAGAGGTACGCAACCAGGACGAAGCTGTGGTGCTTGTAATGGACTAGATAATGATCGAATGGTATCCTGTGACGACTGTGGTCGGTGGTTCCACTTTACGTGCGTGGGCGTTGATGAAGGCATCGAAGAGGTAGACTGGAGTTACTCCGCATGCGACGCGAAAAGATCAACTCAGGGCACGTCTGGCATTATAACAGTACCTGTACAAATAGAGACGAAGGACAATCAACAACAACAGAACGAACAATTAAAACAGCTCCAGAACATGGTAGTTCAGCTGCAAAGTAGATTTGAAAAACAACAACAGTCGTATGAAAAATTGTTGGAACAGAAAGATCGCGAGATGCAGAATGTAGTGAATGAATTAGAGCGTCAATTCGAGGTACGAATGGAGCAAAGGGAGCAGCCAAATGCAAATTCAACTGCTGTAGGGTTGGAAAACCATGTTGCAGACGATTCGTGTAAAGCGATCGAGCGATTGGAAAGACAACTTCAGGAAATGATGAGCAAACAGAAATTGGAAACAAAGCATCTTTAGCAAAGGCTAAGAGCGGTAGAAATTGGTAACAACGATTCTGTTCAAAGAAGAAACGATGGTTAAAATCCCGAAGCAGATCCATTCCACCCGAAAACATATTCAAACCTTCCGTCAGTAAATTTTTCACACGAGCTTAGCAAAACTCAACTCGCAGCGCGGCAAGCCGTAACAAAAGAGCTGCCCATATTTGCAGGCAACCCAGAGGAATGGCCGTTATTTATCGCCACATTTGAGAGCACTAGTAGAATGTGCGGATTCAGCAACGAGGAAAACATACTTCGTTTACAGCGTAGCTTGAAGGGGAAAGCCCTTGAAGTAGTGCGGAGTCGCGTGTTATATCCCACGGGACTCGAACGCGTGATAAATACGTTGCGTATGTTGTTTGGTCGTCCGGAGGTGATAGTTCACTCGTTAGTCTGTAGGATTCGAGAAATGCCGTCACCAAAGGAGAAGCTCGGAACACTAATCGATTTCGGCGTTGCAGTTCAAAATATGTGTGCAACTATTGTAGACTGTGGATTAAACGAGCACCTATGTAATGTGGCGTTGCTCCAAGATCTTGTCGAGAGACTACCACCCACTATAAAGCTTGACTGGGCAAAACATTGCCAAACATTGAATACTGTGACGCTATCAGATTTCAGTAATTGGTTGGGAACACTCGTTGAAGCAGCATGCGTGGTAACAGATCCGTCAGCAATCAGCACTTATATTGGAAGACCTGAAAAACGTAGTCGCAAAGAAGAGATGCACTTCCATTTCGTTCCAGGTTCTACTTCAGCTTCCAGTTCAGTAATACCCATGAGAGTCACGTCCAAAACAAATAAAGTTTCGGAAGCTATGTCGGAAGTGTTTGGGTAAACATTTTGGAGCATGCACGATTAAACAAACTTGTGGAAGAAACGGTTTTTCCTATTTACATCACGCGTTTTGACGTAGGACTACGTCTTTCATTTCTATACCGGGGTGTAAAATCAAAGTTTCGAAAACGAAAGCGTTACGCCGGAGACCGAGATTTTGAGCGTTAATAGCTCCTAAACAACTGAACGAAATGGTATGATAAACACTTCATTCGAAAGATAAAATGTCTACGCGTTATATACTTGTTACTTTTTGATCCAAAAACTTGTTTCAATAGTCTTAAAATTGCTTTCTAAACAGGCTATTGAAATCACCAATCGGTATATAAGCGAGCGCCGCTCAGAAATCCACTCAGTTCTAATTGAACAGCGATTGGAGCATGTTGTCGCTGTTGCGGTGAAGCTCTTTATTTATCATGAAAGCGCGGATGAACGGTGTCACCAAGAGCCTGTTTGTGCACCCTAGGCCAGAAGGGAATCTATCAGGAGGAGAGTGATGCCACAAACGGTTCCCTGGGAAGATATCGCTACACACACATACACGCGCGGCTATTAACAGGTGGTTATCGAGTTGGCATTAACCACTGGTGGGCTTCCAGTATCGAGGAAAATGTGGAAATATCTAATCGTTACTGAAAATAATCTGCCAGTTCCTCTGGGAATTTTCAAAATATATTCATGTGAAAGAGTTTAATTGAATGTTTTCTATCCATGTAACACTGTGACCAAATATATTTCAATCAAGTGCTATTAACAGGTGGTTATCAAGTTGGCATTAACCACTGGTGGGCTTCCAGTATCTAGGAAAATGTGGAAATATCTAATCGTTACTGAAAATAATCTGCCAGTTCCTCTGGGAATTTTCAAAATATATTCATGTGAAAGAGTTTAATTGAATGTTTTCTATCCATGTAACACTGTTACCAAATATATTTCAATCAAGTGCTATTAACAGGTGGTTATCAAGTTGGCATTAACCACTGGTGGGCTTCCAGTATCGAGGAAAATGTGGAAATATCTAATCGTTATTGAAAATAATCTGCCAGTTCCTCTGGGAATTTTCAAAATATATTCATGTGAAAGAGTTTAATTGAATGTTTTCTATCCATGTAACACTGTGACCAAATATATTTCAATCAAGTGCTATTAACAGGTGGTTATCAAGTTGGCATTAACCACTGGTGGGCTTCCAGTATCGAGGAAAATGTGGAAATATCTAATCGTTACTGAAAATAATCTGCCAGTTCCTCTGGGAATTTTCAAAATATATTCATGTGAAAGAGTTTAATTGAATGTTTTCTATCCATGTAACACTGTGACCAAATATATTTCAATCAAGTGCTATTAACAGGTGGTTATCAAGTTGGCATTAACCACTGGTGGGCTTCCAGTATCGAGGAAAATGTGGAAATATCTAATCGTTATTGAAAATAATCTGCCAGTTCCTCTGGGAATTTTCAAAATATATTCATGTGAAAGAGTTTAATTGAATGTTTTCTATCCATGTAACACTGTGACCAAATATATTTCAATCAAGTGCTATTAAGAGGTGGTTATCAAGTTGGCATTAACCACTGGTGGGCTTCCAGTATCTAGGAAAATGTGGAAATATCTAATCGTTACTGAAAATAATCTACCAGTTCCTCTGGGAATTTTCAAAATATATTCATGTGAAAGAGTTTAATTGAATGTTTTCTATCCATGTAACACTGTGACCAAATATATTTCAATCAAGTGCTATTAACAGGTGGTTATCAAGTTGGCATTAACCACTGGTGGGCTTCCAGTATCGAGGAAAATGTGGAAATATCTAATCGTTATTGAAAATAATCTGCCAGTTCCTCTGGGAATTTTCAAAATATATTCATGTGAAAGAGTTTAATTGAATGTTTTCTATCCATGTAACACTGTGACCAAATATATTTCAATCAAGTGCTATTAACAGGTGGTTATCAAGTTGGCATTAACCACTGGTGGGCTTCCAGTATCGAGGAAAATGTGGAAATATCTAATCGTTACTGAAAATAATCTGCCAGTTCCTCTGGGAATTTTCAAAATATATTCATGTGAAAGAGTTTAATTGAATGTTTTCTATCCATGTAACACTGTGACCAAATATATTTCAATCAAGTGCTATTAACAGGTGGTTATCAAGTTGGCATTAACCACTGGTGGGCTTCCAGTATCGAGGAAAATGTGGAAATATCTAATCGTTATTGAAAATAATCTGCCAGTTCCTCTGGGAATTTTCAAAATATATTCATGTGAAAGAGTTTAATTGAATGTTTTCTATCCATGTAACACTGTGACCAAATATATTTCAATCAAGTGCTATTAAGAGGTGGTTATCAAGTTGGCATTAACCACTGGTGGGCTTCCAGTATCTAGGAAAATGTGGAAATATCTAATCGTTACTGAAAATAATCTGCCAGTTCCTTTGGGAATTTTCAAAATATATTCATGTTAAAGAGTTTATTTGAATGTTTTCTTTCCATGTAACACTGTGATCAAATACATTTGGTTTTGTGGTTTTTCAATCAATCGCAATTAACAGGATAGCTTCAGAAGATTATTCTTCCCCATCAGTAGGATATTTCCGTATCCAATATTGTATGCGCCCGCAATCGATTATTGCTCAGTCGCCGAAAGTTCCGAGCTCAGAGAGTTCATTCCCCTCTAGTTTGCCTTCCAAATTGCCATCGTAAACCACACCTTCTCTCGATTCAATCACACACAAAAAGCATACTTAAGCGATATTCTGGTGGTGAGACACATTCATTTTTCGTGAGGACATCGACAAGACAACATCGTTGCCTAACGTGCTGGAGGAGGTGGATGGCGAAGGATCGACACATACACGCGCAGAATTCTTTCCGTTTGGATGCCATTCAGCATCGAGAAAGTTCCGGAAAGATCTAATCATTGCTGGAAAATAATCTGCCAGTTCCTTTGGGAATTTTCAAAATATATTCATGTGAAAGAGTTTAATTGAATGTTTTCTATCCATGTTACACTGTGACCAAATATGTTTCAATCAAGTGCTATTAACAGGTGGTTATCGAGTTGGCATTAACCACTGGTGGGCTTCCAGTATCGAGGAAAATGTGGAAATATCTAATCGTTACTGAAAATAATCTGCCAGTTCCTATGGGAATTTTCAAAATATATTCATGTGAAAGAGTTTAATTGAATGTTTTCTATCCATGTAACACTGTGACCAAATACATTTGGTTTTGTGGTTTTTCAATCAATCGCAATTAACAGGATAGCTTCAGAAGATTATTCTTCCCCATCAGTAGGATATTTCCGTATCCAATATTGTATGCGCCCGCAATCGATTATTGCTCAGTCGCCGAAAGTTCCGAGCTCAGAGAGTTCATTCCCCTCTAGTTTGCCTTCCAAATTGCCATCGTAAACCACACCTTTTCTCGATTCAATCACACACAAAAAGCATACTTAAGCGATATTCTGGTGGTGAGACACATTAATTTTTCGTGAGGACATCGACAAGACAACATCGTTGCCTAACGTGCTGGAGGAGGTGGACGGCGAAGGATCGACACATACACGCGCAGAATTCTTTCCGTTTGGATGCCATTCAGCATCGAGAAAGTTCCGGAAAGATTTAATCATTGCTGGAAAATAATCTGCCAGTTCCTTTGGGAATTTTCAAAATATATTCATGTGAAAGAGTTTCATTGAATGTTTTCTATCCATGTTACACTGTGACCAAATATGTTTCAATCAAGTGCTATTAACAGGTGGTTATCGAGTTGGCATTAACCACTGGTGAGCTTCCAGTATCGAGGAAAATGTGGAAATATCTAATCGTTACTGAAAATAATCTGCCAGTTCCTTTGGGAATTTTCAAAATATATTCATGTGAAAGAATTTAATTGAATGTTTTCTATCCATGTAACACTGTGACCAAATATGTTTCAATCAAGTGCTATTAACAGGTGGTTATCGAGTTGGCATTAACCACTGGTGGGCTTCGAGTATCGAGGAAAATCTGAAAAGAATTAATCGTTGCTGAAAAATACTCTGCCAGTTCCCCTGGGAATTGAAAAATACATTGATGCGAAATAGTTTATTCAAATGTTTTCTATCCATATAACACTGCAATCAAATACATTTGGTTTTGTGATTTTTCAATCAATCGCAATTAACAGGAAAGCTTCTGAAAATTATTCTTCCCCATCAGTAGAAAATTTTCGTGTCCAATATTGGATGCATAACATGAAAAACGGAAAATGTTTTACATCGCGAAAATCCTATTATTTTCCAGCAATTATTTGCTTGCTGCTCATATAATGCTGTGACCAAATACATTTCGTTTTGTATTTTTCAATCAAGTGCGACCAACGAAAGATCATGTCTTCGGTAATTTATTAGAGGTGCAATGAATCTTAAGGAATTCCCGCTCTACGCGCACTGGCAAACGATGTTTACTCAACAATTTCTCAAACGAGAAATGTGTGTTGTGAGAAAAGATTAGCGAACGCAAAAATTATGTAGACTGATTTGATGCAACAGATATTTTGTCTATTGGAAATGGAAAACAAATCATATCACAATACAAGCAATGTATCATGTATTATACAACTTTTGCGTTATTGCTTCTTTTGCTGAATATTGTGCCTCCAAAGTAACGCTCTCGTTTTCGAAACGCCCTCTCCAAAATTCATCCATTCATTGAGAACTGATTCAGATACAACTAAAAACAAATGATTACTAAATCAAAGATAGTCCTACGTCACCCTTGCGGTTATACCACAGATATAACCCACTTCCTGTTTTTACACGATGATTCCAGATATCAGAGAAGAGATAATTTCCTGTACCAGAAATGTCCGCCCTTCCATCCATGCGACTGAAGGCCTTCCGTCGGCCATTTTCTTATATTGGAATTGATTATTTCGGCCCGATGTACGTCGTTGTTGGCCGGCGGACAGAAAAACGTTGGGGTGTTTTAATCACCTGTCTCAATGTTCGAGCAATACATTTAGAAGTTGCCCACAGCCTCACAACGGATTCTTGTATCCTTGCCATCAGGAATTTCATCGCCAGGAGGGGCACTCCGCTGGAAATAATCAGTGACCGGGGCACGAACTTCATTGAAGCTAACCGTGAACTGAAAGAAGCGTTGCAGCAGGTGAATCAGAATAAGTTGATGGAACCGGGGCTCTGGCAACCCTATCCCATCCAATGCAAATTGAGCGTAGGCAGCATAAAACAGGGCTCGCGCTTAGGGGGCTCACGTATTGTTTAATGTTTGGAGTCATATATGTTAATATTTGATTACGTTAATATTTGATTTTTTTTGGCAAGCGATGTTTGGATACCCATCCGGAAGCTTTCTTGACGATTTGCAATTCAAATCACAGCCGAAGAATCGCGCGGAGCACTTCATTTTGAATTTTAGGTTATGATTTCTATGCTCATGATTTTCTATGCTGGCTACTGAAAGGCGGCCATCTTAGCAATCCCTTGGATGGAACACTTCATCACCACCGACACTGAATGGTCCTTCAACCCACCTGGTTCTCCACATTTTGGTGGTGCTTGGGAACGTCTCGTTCAATCGGTAAAAAAGCACTAGCTCACATTCAAATTACACGCATTCCTACTGATTAACAGCTGAGAAAGATAGAATTAAGTGCGATTCACATACAACATACACGTCACGTTCACGTCCCGTCACGTCACGATACGTCAATGATTCTACCATGCAATTCTCATGAAAACATTCACATACACCAGCAACGTAACGACCCGTCAGCATACGTTCAACGAAAACGACCGGCAGGGTTTGTAGAAAAGAATAATTGACGGAGACGGACGGCTCGTTTGGTTTTTGTCTGGGCTTTGTGTCTCGGCTTTTGTTTTGATTTGGTTGCACAGTAATTTACATCTACATCGACATTAAGCTAATTGAATAGATCTGTGATGCAACACGTTTCATTAGACATTTTTACCTCTAGTTGGACATTTTTGTAAACATTGAGTTCGGGGCCCAAATTATGGCCCCACATTGAAAGTCGCTACCAGTCGCAAATGTCCAATTACTGGTCGAAACTGACTCCAATGCGACACTGAGTGGTGCCTCAGAATATCGCTTTATAAGTAACTTACTGTACTTTTTATGCCAACATATCTCTTTGGAGCTTAGTCATTCGGAGTGAAAATCATTCGCGACTAGTTGAAAGAATTATTCTTTTTATTATTATTGTTGCATAAGGGTCAGACTACGGGGTTTAAGCATTTAAATAATTGAATTCAATGATTCTCATTGAATTTTTCTAAATTTAGAACTGATTCTAGGCATGCTGATTTGAAAGAGGGCATTGCAATTTAAAATTGTTGTAGGTGGCGACACCATGAATAAAATTAAATAAATCATTCGTTTGGCATTTGACGTGACGGTGCTGGTGGAAGCATTGACTGCATGTGTGAATTGGTGGAGACGTTGATGGAACGTAGACGTTCTTCTCCGTAACGTGCTATGTGAATCGCACATTACGAAAACACTTGTAATACTAACCTCGAGCCAACCGCGAGTAATCGGTTACATATTACTAGTTGTAATACATATTACATAGGTTACATATTACATAGTTGTAAGACAAAAATTGTCAAAATATTGGACTCCCGGCCCCGTCAGGCGAACGCCACATGTGCCTTAATAAAATATATATTTTGGGAAAAAAAATACACGTCACGTTCACGTCCCGTCACGTCACGATACGTCAATGATTCTACCATGCAATTCTCATGAAAACATTCACATACACCAGCAACGTAACGACCTGTTAGCATACGTTCAACGAAAACGACCGGCAGGGTTTGTAGAAAAGAATAATTGACGGAGACGGACGGCTCGTTTGGTTTTTGTCTGGGCTTTGTGTCTCGGCTTTTGTTTTGATTTGGTTGCACAGTAATTTACATCTACATCGACATTAAGCTAATTGAACAGATCTGTGATGCAACACGTTTAATTAGACATTTTAACCTCTAGTTGGACATTTTTGTAAACATTGAGTTCGGGGCCCAAATTATGGCATCTTCAGATTATTAACTGTTAAGATTCTTGTAAGAACTTCAACCTACTGCACAGCATAAGTTCTGAGAGGATGGAATTCTCAAGTTGCATGAAGGATGCTGAAATATTCAGGAAAAAACGGTGCATCTATGATCGAAAAATGTATGTCTACAAAAATATGCTTTTGGTTTTTTCCTTAGAATCGGCACGAATTTTTCAGGACAATATTTAGCATGATTTAACAATTAAAGGTCGATCACGATGATACTGCAGGTGTTTTGTTTTTACTAGGTTCATTATAGCCATCAGGCACTACCGAACCTGTAAAAGCGAAAGTCATTGATGTTCAGACGAGAAAATTCTGTTTTCAAACAATGTGCTTGATTTCATTGTCTGATTTTTTGAAAACTCAAACAGCCAGCCAGCTTTAATAAAAATACTCGAGAATAAGTTCACAATCGATACTTTAAAATGGATATGGAGATAACGTAAATGGAATTCGGAAGAAAATAATGAGCTCCCGGACAATGTTGAGAAAAATTGAAGTTTTCAAGACAAATCGTTATCATTGGTAAGGCTTTAATTTTTATCAATAAAAATATGGAATAGAAAATAGAAACAAACTTGAAATGAAATTTAATTTCGAAAGCGAAAAAAATAAAATTGCTTCATTATTTTTCTCAAAACCGAAGAAATGTCCACGTGGACAATAGGGGGAGGGGTATAAGGAATGTCCACGGTTGTCCACGGAGGGGGAGGGGGGTGTCTAAAATCATGTTTTTTCTGTCCACGTGGTATGTGGACAGCCTCTAATCAATAAGTAGCAAACGAGTTCTGATTAATTCGAGTATAAATCAAGGAAAGTGAAGTGGAAGGTAAAACGTAATGTCAGAATTGCCGTTCGGACGTATCCCGTAAGTTTGAACTTATTTACATAGATGGTATCCAAACAACACTAAACATTGACTACAGTTTCGCCGGCACGGTTGATTGTCGTTATGAACCAGCACAAAAAACAAAGCTGCAAATTATGCGCCAGTGGCGGTACCACGATCAAAGCACTCCCTGAATCTCATTAGCCGAGCCAGCTGGCGGAAGCATATGCATAAAGGTTACTAGGTTACTATTTTCAACGACAACTGTTTATTTATTATACTGCTTCAAATACCTTCGACGAAATCAAATGTAACCATACCAACGTAAGTAATAATATAAACAAATCCAAACTTTTCGTCTTGCCATTCCTCAAACGTCTTTTCTAAATAGTGTAAATTACGAGCCACCTGTTAACTCCACCATCTTGGTATAAACTAGTATAGATTGGAGAAAAGAAGGAATGTACTGATTAACAAAAATGTTACGAAATTGGATCAAGTGCGTTACCGTCTTTGGGAAGCATTGCAAAATCAATTTTGGTAAACACACAAATATTTCAAGATTTTTTTTTATCGATAATGTGTACCATTTTTATTTGTAGACAAGCTATCAAGAAATGTTTTGAATGTTTATTTGAAGCACTTGATTATCATCACCACGAAGCATGAAATATTTCAATATCAGGCCAACTAAAAAGTGACATTCCAACCGAATGTTTTTTTTTGTTTCGAGTGAGAGAATATTTCTTCGATATACAGAAGTGAAGTCAGATTTTTCCGTCAGCAGTAACAGTCAAAGTGAAATATGGTCCATATTTTGCCATCCCGGGACGTTTTTATCAGTGAATATTGACTGAACAGCTCACGATTAAGGCTGATCATATCAAGTACGAGAAGTTATTACGAATAGGCTCACAACAAAAGTGTAATTAGCGTGAATTCGTTTTATGAATTCTTATGTCGGTAGTGTCATTTTTTTCGTATGTCGTCCATCCCCCCAATAAGTGAGAGAGGAGAGACGGACTACTGGTTGTCAACAAAGCCATATTGGAGAATGTGAGAGCGACAACATTTGTTGTGTTCCGATACACGAAAAATTGAAATAGTGCATTAATGTTAAGTAATATTTTAACAAATGCTACTCATTCTTGGTGATCAATTTAAGATTTTTCATCAAACATTTCAATTGTTTTAGTTTATTTCAAGCTCATTAATTTGATTTTTTATTAATTCATCAATTTTACATTATCATTGCTTTGCTCTTTTTCTGCATTCAAGTCAAAACCATGAACTTATTTTTTTGGTATCTATTCCAACATGCAAATCGATAATCGATTTTTTTTTCTTTAAACTGATAGTCGGACATGTTGATTTTCCTCCGTTATCTTGAAATAACATGAATATGTTTATACTTATTTCATATATTTTGTCCTAGGTTTTTGGACGGCATCATTTTGGATTTGAACCTAAATACGTCAGTATTTTTTTCACTTACCCAGAGAAAATAAGTACTATTTCATCGAAGAAAAAGATATTTTTTTAAAACCGTAGTTCATTGTATTTTTTTTTTTTTTTTTGAATATTTGGTCATTAAATTAGCATTCAGCTACCGGCACAGTTCCAGAAGCCCACCGTGTACGAATTTGGAATGTTGACAAGTGAATCGTATCGAGCAGCGTAGCGATGTGTGCAGTTGCATGCATGTCAAAAGACACTAGCCCAAAGAGTGAGAGTTTGTTTTGCATAAAAGTGAGAGAGGTTTTATTTTTTTTTTGTTGGGTGTTGAAAACGCACACGCACACATTTCCACAAAAAGCAAGATGGCTACCGTCGTTCGCTCTTCCTCGTCGTCGACGATCGTAACAAAATCTTGAATTTAGTGTGAAAAAACTTGTTTTTTCGGTAGTTCTCAGCACAATTGCAAGCTGCAAGTGCGGTGAATTGTTCGACATAGGAATAGTGTGCTGCAGAAGTGAATAATCGGACGAAATTTGTTGTGCAAAAGTGAAAAATTTTCTCCTGTGCGAAGTTGCAAGTAGCAACGAAAGAAAAGTGTAACGCAGCGCAGTGTCTTCCTGCTGGTATCGATTTGTATTTGTTTAATTTTTTCCTTCAGAGAAATGGTTTACTGGGAGGAATAAGCGTTCCTGGAATTGCTACCATTCGAAAATTGTTGTTGTGAAAAGTGGTCACAAACCACCCAGGAACGATGAGTTGAACTTTTGTTCGGTGCCCCATTTCGCCTTCATTTGTGCGAGAGTAGAGGAGCCACTCGACAGAACACACACGGAAAATGGTGAGGTTTTTTGTCTGTTTTTGTTACGATTGACTTAGCCTATGTCTACTAATTTGGTGTTTGTTTTTACGATTTCGCTCGACAGACTAAAATGGTTCAACAACCAAGCGCTGTTGATCAGCCGCTTCCCGAAGTTACCGAGGAATATGATGGTCAACAACAATCATCGCAAGCTAGTTCCACAACAGCAAAAGTGGCGACGATGACGACGACGGCAAACGCAAAGCGTCAGTCTCAGCTTAACAGGAGGACCTCTACACGTCTGACCTCGGTCCGGAATGATAGTTTATCGTCAGTTTCTTCCTCTTCGTCCTCATCCTCATCATCAGCTGGAGATTTAGAAACGTTGGAATCAACTAAATCTACACCAACTGAGGAAGTGTTTAAGGTTCCACCAACGGCAGCAGGAAGTGGATTGCATGGTGAAGAACAGCAGGAATCAGGCGTTATTTGCCGGTTACCGCTCGACCGGTTGCAAGCCATCCTCGGAGCGCTGAACATTCTGAAAAATCCAGTAGAAAGCGAGACAAGTATCAGTTCCAGTCCAAGCCCTACTTATAAGTTGTTATGTTTATATTGCGATCGCACATTTACCACGCAAACCCTGATGGCTAAGCATATTGATCGAGTACACCGAATAACGAAAGAGCGTAGGAGCAGCAGCCGAGTGATTCCCACTGTTAGTGATGGTGCGTTTCCCAATTGCAGCTACTGCAACAAAATCAAGGTTCTCAATCCAGTTTCTGAGGACTTATCGCAGTTGTTTAAACATCTTGTCGATCAACACTCTGATCGATACTTTGCCTGTGAACTGTGCGCTCTCAGATTTTCTAGCGATGATTCGCGCGATGCACATATGGATGCCATTCATCAACCGGCAAGCAATCCGGAAAGTCGCATACGGCCCAAATCAAAGGCCGCTCTCAAAAGTTTCAATCTCAAATCAAAAAAGTGTGAGATCGTCACCACGCCTCTCACAATCAAGGTTGATTTTGATACGGAAGCAATGAAGAATCTCACTATTGAGAATATCGAAGCTGTAGATTCACTTTCTGCCGCTCTCGGTCTAGCTAACGCTGCTGCCACCTCTTCCAGCGGTAATCCCACCCGACTGAGAAGCTCCGGACGAACATCCGCTCGTTCTTTAACGAATTCTGCTGGAACCGCCAAAGCCAAGGTGTTCAAAAAATCGGAAAAGCTGTTAATACGTTCCACGGAACCGATGCTATCTCGGCTTGGAATCGCTCAGCATAGAACTCCTCGTCAGTGCCGCAAGGCGGCTTGTGCTAAAAGTCGACGGAAACCAGCGGCTGATCAAGCGAGCAGCTCTTCTTCGTTGTCGGCAGCTTCAACCTCCCAACCGGACAATCACTACAACAAAATCACCAAATTAAAAACCATTCGTTCTACGCTGAATAACCCGAGCGGGAACTCCGAGAGTGACTTTGTCGTGTCACGCGGGAAAAATGACATTATCAGCACATTCGATGATGACTTCTATGAGAACGTGAACTTGAATGTTCGACAAAACTTGAGCTGTCATTTGGATGGTAAATTGGAGGCACCATCTCCTAATGCACCATCACCGATGAGTCCTGTGGCGCCTGTTCCTGCTATTCGATCCACCGTTGCCAGAAGTCCTCTACTGCTGGAGAGTAAAATCCACGAAGCAACCAATCTACCAGCGCTAACCGTTTTCCCGACGCTGCTAACGGTCGAACAGTACGGAACGGATCTGATGCCAATGGCCAAAATGAAGAAGCCGATCACCAAGAATTCCTGGAAGTGGAAGTGGGATTTCGTGAAAAAATACAAGTATGTCAGCGAGAATGGCAAAATCGTTAAGAAAGTTAAACAACCAACACTGGGATTGAGAGATTTATCCAAACTCGACATGTGGACACAGCTGACAATGCGCACCAAACATGAAAAAATTAGAAACTGTCGAAACATGGGTCAGCCAAGCGAGCATATCTCGGATGTGGGTGATTCCTTCCGTCGTGAACAACGCAAACAGGTTGATCAACTAAATCAGATCCTTGACAACCGTTTGCTGCCACAAATCAATCTTGAACAAGAGGATCAAAGCATTGTGAAGCTGGAACAGGAATCATTTGATGAAGGCGAATCTGATCAATTTACCGACTGGACAACGGTCAATCCAATGAACGACAGCTTCATCAGCTGTTTACAACTTTTAAAACTTTCAAACTCCAGCCGGCAGAAGCAGGTTGTACTAAGTGGTGAGTGGGCACGTCCCAGATGCTACGTTTGCTACTGCTGTGGCGATAAGTTCAACTCCCTCAAACAAATGGAAGAGCACAAAACTTTCCGTCATCCATATGTTTATTCTACCTACTATGAGATTGTAGGTAGGGAACTCATCGAGAAGCAACTTTTCAAACACTTCTACATCCCACTGTCAGCTCTTACAATGCATCGCATACACTACGCTCGACTTTCCAACTACCCCAGTATCGAACATCGGGTTGCACCATCCCGACAGCCGTCGTCCGAATCTACTGCTACTATCACGGAAATAAAAAGCGAGGATTCATCATCGAACGAGGCTACTTCGTTTTCGACGACAACGTCGTCTTCATCACTGCTTTCAATTTCTGGCAACACGATCATCAGCAGTACCTCAACGTCCTCGTCCCGATCTGCGCTTGACATGTTACTTACGGCAGGGAATGATTACACCACATCGTTTACTCATTTTCCCCCTGATCTGGGACCTGTTCAGTGTTCCAAGTGCCAGAAGGAATGCGTCAATACGCTGGTTCTGTACGCGCACATTCTCAACTGTACCAACGACTACATCTGGCTACAGGCGAAGAAACGGATGAAGTATCGCAGGGCGAATCGACGTCGCAAGGGATGTACGAAGGCGGCACTAGCTGCTCGTAAAGCCCACCAGCTGTCTGCTGTTCAATCGTCCGTGGAGAAATCTGAAACTGCAAGTAACCATTCCGGAGGCGACGCCGACAGCAGCATCAGTAGCGGTGGCAGCCACAGTGGCGATTCAGAAACCAAGAAGAAGCCATCTCCGCCGAGGCCGAAGGATAGCGATAGTAAGTTTACTTTGTACCAGCTGAGCTATGTTATTTTTTCGTTTAGATGTTGTACCTTTGAATTTGGTTCATTTATATAATTATTACATGATTGATCGATTCAAGTTGCCTTAAAAATGCTCTTACTTTTGTGACTTTGTGACACTGGTTTTGAATTATCTCGGCATAACTTGATCTACGCAAATAGATGTCTTGTAATTGGCGTGGTAACTCCACAACGATTTGTATATTTCAAGAGTAAAATTTTTTAAAGATAGTTAAAGCCATGTATCTAGTTACATTTACCAAAACTGTAAAAAAACCGTATCACATATTCTGTTCGTTTCAGCTTTTGTTAGCATCCTTTTCACATAATCGCAGCCGAAGAGTACTTCAAATGCGTTTCATTTTACTTACCTTTTCAAATGATTACGGAGAAACATAAGTTGGCTGCAACATCGAAAGACTAGTGTAATGTTAAGCCATTTTCTAAGTAATATTTTTAGTAACTAAAATCGCAGAATGTTAAATCGATGTTCACTATCTCCTTTAATTTATCTCATACATCGTTGTGCTAATCACGCAAATTAGGCCTCTTGTTGAAATTAGAGAATTTAGTGTCACGATGCCATTACAGTTAGCTGTAGTGGCAGCTTGCTAAATCTGGTCCCCTCTGACATGAATTTACTTTAAAACATTGGCCTTTTCAGGCATTGTTTGCTATATCTTTGGATTTTTAGACCCGTTTGTAACTATAACTGGCAAATTCTTTACCAGATCAGGTGTTTCATAACAAATATAGCAACCAAATTAAACTTAATCTTGATTGAGACATCTCATTGATCTGCAAACTGCCCATGTTTCTTTTCTATGCACGTCTATGCACCTTGCCTTGCCATTTTCGACGCATATTGTGCCCACTGGATTCTGCTTGAGTGTCCAATTTGTTGCAAACTCGATAAACTCTGGGTTGGTTCTGGTTGTTCTCAATTTCTTCATACGAAGCTGGTGATCGTAAGCTATGCTACTTTGGTCCATTCTAAAATTCTATCCACAGTTTTTCTATCACGAAAATATTTGTGGACAATAATAGCTTTGGGCAACTAGGTATAACGATTTTGCTATTTTGCAGTCCAGTAGTGCCTTATTGTAAATTGGTGCGTGTTTTTGTGAACTTGTCTATGGCCATGACGTCAGTTCAGCAACATAGATGAGTGGGCTATTCTACGCAAATATGCATGGGGCACGTAACCACCAACCCCACTCAATAATGGCGAACGCCTTTTTCTTTTTTTTTTTTGCTGAATAATCATGACTGTGAGAAATTTTAATCGAATAATCAGTGTCTATTTAATAAATATTACGGTCGAAAGTGGAATTCAACATCAACTATTGGGAGTAAAATCGATAACACAAAATTATTGTTTTTTGGTGACGTCGGCCATGGAATGTATAGTATAACTCTTGCTATGTTTTATGAATCTACTCTCGATTGGCCAGAAATGTCATACACCCCCCATTAGATGGGCAATGGGTGACAATAACAGCCGAGCGGAAAACGAACATAATCTTGTTTTGATTCCCGGTTGATTGATACTGGCTCTAAATGACCAGCAATGATATTAAACCCCTACGATATGGGTATTGGATGAAAGGACTGCAACAGCAGAAGTCGAATATCGTATTCCGATGCCATTTTGGAAAAGAAGATGATGGCTTCCGGTTCATTGGAAACATTAAGCGAAATGGCGGTAGTACAAGAGCATAGAAAGCGGAAACGGAAACGGACCGTACTTCTAACGCTAAAGGTAACGAGTTCAATTCTCACTTTCAACATTCTTCCAAAAATGGAAGTAAAGTGACGAACCAGCCAAAAAGTGTTGAAAGTCACTATAATACAGTATAAAAAAGGAACGGAAGGCTCAACGTCGTTCAACGCTAAACCTCACTCAGCCGCTCAACACCGCACAACGGTCAACGCTCAACGAAAACTAATGTTGTAAATTCACTGCAAACGATGAAGATCAACTTCATGTTCGTGATAATCACCTGAAATTATTGACAGTAATGAAAGTGCCTGAATACAGGCTTTGCGAAATTCGTTCATGCTGTTTTCATTTAATATGCCAGACAAATTTCACGCGTCTCGACTCTTATGTTATACTCATTATAACAGATATGTTGTTGAGTATCAACAGAAGAGAATTCACTGTTTTCACGGCACTGCCCCTGTTTTCTCGTGGAAGCTTCTGGAGCTGATGTTTCCTATCTTGAACTTTGAAAACAGAAACTGCCCATCACGAAGAGAATAGAAACTGCGACCATCACGAAGAGAATAGTTGTTCTATACAACATTATGAGATCTTCTGGATGAGCTCCCCACCAGGTGCCGGTTAATGGAAAAAGTTTATTATTTAACGAAATTTTATACTCAGATACTTCATACAGGTTTTCGTGCGGGACACCGACGCTTCTACGGCAAGTCTACACTTCTCTACTACTACATTTTTTCCTACTACTACACTTTTTCCTACTACTACACTTTTTTATATTACACTACACTTTTTCTAAGCGGTTGTTTCTGTTGCAGTTGTTTACTGTGGCGATTTCTTCCGGTCACGACTTAATATGGGCCCCCAAAAGCATTTGAAGTCGAACCAAATTTTTGGTTTAGTTGAAAAATTGTTCAAAGCAGGTCGAATTCTTTCGATTCAATGACAGACACCACTTTATCATCTGCAAGTTGTCTTATGATGAAATTTCCTGTAAGACAACTGTTAATGTTGACGTAGAAGTTATACAAAAGGGAACTTAGACAATAACTCTGATGGAGGCCCATATAGGAGATCCGACATACTGTCGGAACTTCTTGCAAAAAAATCAAATGTTTCTAACAAAGTAAGTAATGTAATATATAATTGCAGACCCCGAGAGTGTAGTTGTCCAAGAAGACCGAACCCATTTGCTTTTTTTTGTTGCGTAAACCATTTGAATTTTTGTAGAAAGCAACGCAAGACAACCATTCGTCCTCTTGCCCCTGCGGAATTCACATTATATATCGAAGAGAAGGCCATTTGTTTGAACCCATCTGTCAAGGCGAAACCAGATAATTTTCTCCAAAAAAAATCGTATTCAAGTAAGCATTACTATTGGGCGGTACGAAATCATCAATAACTTTGAGTAGAATTAGGATTTTGAGCAAACATAAAGAAGGTTTATTGACGACATGCATAGAAAGAACCTTGTTTCACAAAGTTGCTTGAAAAACTGGGGCTACAACATTGTCGAACTATGTTTACTTCTATCTATAAAGATAAGGAAGTTAGATTTGTGATTTATCAAAAATTCTGGTCATTTTTGACAACATGAAAATAAGCGCTCCATCATATATAACAACTTTGTTGAACACAGTTTTTGTCTAGAGAATAACTGTCGAGAATAATGTTCCCCTAAATTTGTTCCCCGGATCATTATGCATTGGGGATAGACACCTTGACTGGCAAATGATCACTACCGTTAAGATCCTGGATAACATTTCACTATCTTACTATCTAACGATAGTGAATTCAAGCAAAGCGAAAGGTGAAGAGCACTTGGTTTAGCAGGAGGTTTACATTGAAGCAGTTTCAAAGGCATATATCAAAGATGGCTCGTCGCATTGTTTCGGATTTTCTACGGTATCAGCGGGAACATCCGCGATGTCCTTAGAGACGACCCGTCGAGAAACACCACTCTACTCACTTTCTTGAAGAATACCGACCTTTACATTGAAATAATAAATAAATTGTAATATAAATCGAAGATCCTTGTCCCCCCTCGATTAAGGAGAAAAGGAACAGCACCGGCATCTGCATCTTGGTCAAACAGGAAGGAAAGCTGTACCACTTGCCGAAAGCAACATGTTAGCGAACCCGGATGAAAATAAATGTGTTCATATTGCGGAGAAATCCGAGCTCTCGTGAAACATATAAAAGTTGCTGGAATAAACAGAAACGCTCTTTGAAGGAACGCTCAAAAGGCTATTTCGCTTCTCCACGGGCTCAAAAACAACAATCATTGGCAACAAACAATATCTTCGCTCGGTTGCCAGTTGACGGAATGGTCGCGGACCCAGTTAGTGAGGGTACGCCATTTGTTTTCAAGAGGAATCATTGGCGTATAATATAACCACTCGCAAATTTAATGACAAGTCACTACGGTGATACCCCCTGTCAGGCAAGCTGACTGAATATCAGGTTCACTTTCGAAAGACCCAGCACTCGAGGGGGATATTAAAAACCTCAAGTGTCCCTGTTTTACCGTCATATACAACTTCCCAATCGGGAATTCTAAAGATGTCTGCCGTCACGCATAAAATCTTCACGTTATTCAATGTTTTCGACTACATGAAATCCATGGTCACCGCAATGCTTCCAATAGTAAAGAACTAAAGAACCCAAAAGGTGCTGAAAATATTGTTAACCCTGCCCAAAGTGTTGGTCGAACGGCCTAAATTTTATTATTTTCTCTCCACGGGGGGCTTTTCCGAGTTAGCGACTCTTCAGAATGTCGATTCCCTCGAAGGCAGCTTTTTGAATTTGCCAACTCCTTTACTTTTTATTGTTGCGCATGTCAAGAGATGTAGACGCAGTTTTCCAATGTAAAGTGCCTATCTACAACAATTTCATGTGAGTGCTTCCAGTTGAACACTAAAATTCACAGTTTGTTCGGTCTAACCCTGCAAAGGTATCGGGATTTTCAATAAGAGCGCTACGAACGTTTTTTTAAATGAAACAAAAACGCTTTTGAATATCAATGAAATTCTTTATTCATGTGAAAGTACATTTGATGCCAGTATTTATGGAACTCGATTTCTTTTGCATAGCCAGCACGGCCATGTTTGCAGAACTCCAGACGCTGAACCCAATTTTCTACGGTTTTCAAGCATAAATCTGCCGATACTGCTAGAATTTCACGTTCGACATTCGTACGAAGTTCATCAATCGTCGCTGACTTGTTGGCATAGACCATAGACTTGACGTAGCCTCACAGGAGATAGTCTAACGGCGTCAAATCGCACGATGGAGGCGGCCAATGTACTGGGCCATTTCGTGAGATAACACACTCACCAAACTTGGTTTTAAATAAATCGATCGTTAAATTCGCTGTGTGGCTTGTGGCTCCGTCCTGTTGAAACCACATATTGTCCAAGTCCATATCATCCAATTTGGGCCAAAAATATTCGGTATTGAGCGGTAGCGTTTCCCTTCACAGTAAAGTGCCGGTCTTGATCATCATGGAAGAAGTACGGCCCAATGACGCCGCCGGACCATAAACCGCACCAAACCGTTTTTTTTCGGGATTCAATGGTGACTCATGCAGTAAGTGTGAATTGCTGCCAGACCAATAACGCATATTTTGCTTATTGACGAAGCCTTTCAACCAGAAATGAGCCTCAACGTTGAAGATAATTTAGGCTCTTAAAGTTGAGACCATTGACTCTGAATTTCGATAGTAAATTTTAATAATCTCGACTCGTTGTTGGATCGTATATCTTTCCATTATGAAATAGCAAATCTTAGAAGAGAAATGTCAAGAGAGCGGAAAAAAATATGGCATCTTTTGCTGTCTCTGTCGGTCTACTTTTGAAGCGTCCCTGTTATAAGGAAAAGTTCGGCCTGCGGAAAAGAGCCTTCAAATTTTGTTTTGCCGTGCAAATCAACATTTTGCCGCAAGTTCAAAAACAGTCCCAATGTGTCGATTTTTGACAAAAGAAATTGAGATGGCAGTGGATCTCGACAGCGCATTTTAAGACATTTGGCAACAAAATTGTTTTTAAGAAACCCTGAAACCTTGGGTGATTTTTCGATGCTCAAAAAACTCAAACTTTGACCGCTTTGCGCTACCTTGCCTTAAGTTCCAATGAGCTGATATCTTGTATAGGGTGTTTTTCGAGGTTGTGAACATTTCTTAAGGGGTTAGTTTTTGAAATTTGAGATGACCATTTTAATTTTCACTGGCACCCTAGTGTACAGTCTACCCAAGCTTAAACCCAAAAGCTAACCTCACAAAGGTATAGGGAGGTATGTCTGCTCAGATCTATCATAATCTGATAGCGAATTCGTTTTTGTTCAGTTTCAACCCCAGTGCCAAACTAACTGCTGTCAAAACGTTTTTTTATTCACTCAATTTCAACCTAGTTTCGCACTAGCACTAGGCACTAGTTCACCCGAAAGCTATTAGTTTCGCACTGAGATGTTTCACGGGTTCGCACTCGGGTTCACCAATACAACTATACTGAACTGTCAAGCTCCGAGTATTGTTTTGGAAAATCTGAAAACAAAGACTATGAAAATGAAAAACCTGCTGCTTTTGCTTTGGAATCGTAATCCAATTCGGACTCCGATTTTGAAGAGTATATTCGCGTAGACGGCATTTAGCTTCGTGTGCTTTTATTGGGAGGCGAAAATAATCTGTATATATAAAAATGGATTCCTGTCTGTCTGTCTGTCTGTCTGATTCTTATGGACTCGGAAACTACTGAACCGATCAACAAGAAAATTAGTATGTAGGGGTTTTTGGGGCCGGGGAAGGTTTTCGTGATAGTTTGAGACCCCTCCCCCTCTCTAAGGGAGGGCTGTCATACAAATTAAACACAAATTTCTACATTACTCGGGAATTAATCAAGCAAATGAAACGAAATTTGGCATAAAGAGGTTTTAGGATGCAATAAATATTTCTATGGTGGTAAGACACTCCACCCCTCTCTCTAAAGGGGGGCGGCCATACAAATGAAACACAAATTTCTACATTACTCGAGAATTAATCAAGCAAATGCAACCAAATTAGGCCTCTGGAGGCTTTAGGGTGCAATAAATGTTTCAATGGTGGTTCGACACTCCTCCTCCATCTCTCAGGGTGAACTGTCATACATATGAAAAACTAATTTCTGCATAACTCGAAAACTAATCAAGCAAATGGAGCCAAATTTGGCATGTGAAGATTTTAGGGGACACGAAGCGTTTTTATGGTGAATAGACACTCCTCCCTCCTCTCTAAGGGGAGTAGAGGGGAGGGGTCTGTCTTTATTCTATCATATTTTCTGTATCAAACATTTATTCCATGTAACGGAGAAACATGTTATTTGCAAGTTACTGATAAATCTTGAACGAGAATTGTGTCTGAAAATAATCTGATATTATAATGATGAGTTTTGGTAGAAGTACTAGGATTTTTTAGTAAAAGGTAAATTCAACGGGGTCGATTAGAAGATCAATCAATGAACAATTCTGCGATTGGCCTCATGAACTTGCGCTCAGTAACGTGAATGTTTGAAAGTATTGATAAATCAAATTTTAGGCGGGACGGAGTTTGCCGGGTCAGCTAGTGGTGGATATTCAGATGGAATAAACATGCTTTCAAAATTATGAATGAAAATTTAATTTAACGTATCGCTTTTTCCATTATATGTGATGGAATGAGAGGTTTTTTTTTTCCGAAATTGCAAAAACATATTGAACGAAAACTTTATATATTTTATATTTTTATATATATTTAATATATTTTAATTTTTTTTTTATATTATAATAGTAATTATTTGTGGAACAAACAGGAAATGCATCGACAAATGGTTAAGTGAGTGTCAGGAATACATGTGTTAGGTAATCAAACACTATGAAGTAAAAATTTTTATTCAAACGTTTATATTTTTACACTGCACTTGGCCCTTCTGATCTGATAGAGAACAATTTACCTCCCAAGCATCGACACTGTACATTTGTCATCGCAAATATAAACAAATCAGACTATATAACGCACACCAAAAACCACCGCATTCTGTTAGAGACGAATGAACTCTCAGAGTTTAAAGTCTCTCTAATTCAATACCTTCCTTCCACCGCATTCGTGAAACTGAAAAAGTTTTTTTTATTACAGAGTCAGTTTGACACTAACTCAGTTTTAAAAACGAATTCGCTGTGAATGATCATACTAACAATGTCAGTATAAACTCTGACACCGGAAACGGTTACAACAGAGCGGGAAGGCGAGAACGAGGGTAGAATTGGAACGAGAACATCAAACGTAGGTGAAAGTTGTGACGAAATAGGATGGTGACATCAGGTCCAGCTGGAGTGTTCTTTTCTAGACCTGGGATTACTACCAAGATTTCGATTAAATGCCAGACGTATGGCACGGTTAGATTTTATGGGATTATTATTAACGGAATTCTGGATGAATATTAGTTGTTGAATTTCTAATAAAAATGTTCAATTATTTTTTTCAATTAAATAATTCCACGACGGTACAAGATGAATGCCCTGGAAAACACAATTTTTCTGGGCTTTCGAGTTTTTTTATTGTGGCCTTCATTTTGAGGGTCAAAAATGAAATGCATTTGATGTTTGAATAGAAAGGCATTCGATTCATCAAATATCAATTCGTTTAAATCGGTTTGGTACCGATTTAAACAGTGAATCAAAAGAAACACTTTACTAACCACAAAGTCAATAGCGTTAACCGAGACGCGAACAACTATACGTCCAGCGGCTTCGAGCTATAGACGAAGAAGGGCATTGTGCGTTCTCATTATGAAAATTTCTTGAATTATTTATCCCCAAACCATTTTTTGGCAAAATATTTGGTACTTTACGTATTAACGTCACCGGAACCGAAATTCAATAGATAGCAATTTTATTGTTCGCACGGGCACTAAGTTATCTTTTGTATTGTTGTTTGCAGTGTTTTCTTATTTTTTGGTGCTACGAATAAGCTTATTTGGGATTTGCGAAAGATAAAATTGCTATCTATTGAATTTCGGTTCCGGTGACGCTAATGCGTAAATACCACATATTTCACTAAAAATGTTTCAGAATACAATATAATGGTTCATGGTATCAATTCACGAACCAGGACCGAGGTGTGTCCTGGCGCATTGTATTGATGCAACCACAACCAGAGAGGCTCCAGATTGCTGTCAGGAAACTCCTGAGGAATTTCTATATGAAGTTGTTTATCAAAATTTAGTAATAGTAAAAAAAACTTTGCTTGCCATACTCTTTATACCTAACGCAGATCTCCAAATTTCAAAAAAAAATGTTTTGATATAACCTGCACCTATCATTAAGCATTTTCTTTCCACTTGTAGGTGACATCGTCAAACGCCTCACAGCTAACTTACCAGCGAAACGTGTTTCTCGTCAAATTTTCCAAACAACCAAGCAGGTTCGAAAACGTGCACCAATGAATATGGTGAAAGGCAAAAAGCAAGTAATAGTATCAACACTGGCGCCTTCCAAAGCGGGGGTACCTCGTGGAGCTGCAGTTCCGACAAAGCTTCGCAGCGGCAAGATTGCGTCTATCGTCACCGGTGGAAACAAAAATGTTGCGAAGAAACTGAAGCCCATGATGACGACGACGACCGTGGAGGCAAAGTTGACGAAGCCGGGTCAGGAGACAAGCGTTTCGCTTGAAACGAAAGTGGATAGGGAAATCATGCCGGAGAACAATAGTAACAAAGAAAGCGACGCAGTTGCTAAGGATAAAAATGTAGAAGATAAAGGTGTCGTCAAAGCGATTGTCAAAAAGAAAGTTGTCCCCTGCAGGAGATCATTGCCATTGCGTGGGAAAACATTCGTTACACGTGGGATACAATGGAAAGGGAAGAGGAAAATGCTGCCTTTTAGGAAAGGTCTATCTACCAACAGTCGAACGTTACGAAGTGGTCTAAGTAGTAAGCTGATACCAACTGTAAAGAACAAGACAAAAAAACGGGTGCCCCCAGTGAAAAAAGATCAAGAAGATAAAACGAATTCACCAGAAAAGATAGATAGCCCCAAGCGGAAGACAACACAGAGTCCTGTTGAAAAAGATGTACCACTTGATACAAAACCAAAAGAAGTGGAGGAAGCCATACCAGATGGAAATTGCAACGCGGAAACAGAGAACGTTAAAATAGGGGACGAGACGGTCACGCCGCAAATCGCTATAGACGAGCGTTGCAAACCTAGTGAAGAAGAAATCGTTATCGCCAATATCGACGTTAAAATGAAAGAAGTGCCTGATATACGTTTAGAAAATTCAAAAATTGAAAAAGATGTGACAGCACCTCCTGTGCTTAGAACAGAACCAGATGTCATTTCGACCCCTGTGCAGGATACCGGCTTATTTGAAGATAGAACAAAGAGTTCTATGGTATTGAAAAATGTGCCACAGGAAACACCAGATCAACCAATTTTACTAGACGCAAGTGTGCCCTTGACGCCAGTGAAGTCTCCATCGCAAGGTTCACAGCCGCCTTCCGTGCCATCGACGCCAGCCTGCTCTTCTGCACTGCAAATCAACAAGAGAAAGCCTAAGAAATTGAACGACTGCATCGCTATGCTGACAGGGAAACTATCTGAAAAGCTTGGTGTAGATTTTTTCAACCAAGCCGCTCCGAAAAATGCTAGTGCCAAAGATACTGCACCGACTGTTGAAACGCGAAGCACAAAGGAAATAAAACAATCGTCCTGCAGTCTTCTTCCGATACCAACTCAAGTATCCGCAGCAGTCGCTAAACCATTGCATGTGTCTCCGCCGCAGTTAGCACCACTTCCGTTGGTAATGAACACACGTCATTCATCTGAAACAACGCAAAAACCTCAAATGCTTTCGCCTGTAGCACCGATTATAACGCCAATTGAAGATATTTCCGACGAACCTCTAAATCTGTCGAAGAATAGTCCAATAGGAAGGAATATTCCAAACCGCACGCGAGAAAACTACGGACACCAAAATATGTCTCAACATCGATCACCTCCACCACAATCCCCTACATCGGCAAATACTCTACATATGCCGCCACCTCAGCAACATCATACCCATTATCAGCATCAACACCAATATCAATCATCCCACCCGTCAGGACCATCTGCATCGTCACGAAGTCTCCCGTCAATAAAACTTCCGCCGGGTCTTATCATCGAGAGAGTCGAATATAAATCTCGTCCTATAATTTCGAAAGAGGCACCTTCAGTCACAATTGTAGCGCGCCGACAACCTCCTCCGTCAGTGGAGAACAGATCCGCAATGATGACCCACTCGCCCGTTGAACCTCCTGCAACTCGAAAGCAGCAACAGCATTTTGGGGACCCACGAAAAAGTATGCCTTCGGCAAAACAGTTGCCTTCTCCTAAGCAATCGTCAACGCTACAGCATACTTTTCAACCGGCACCTTCAATCGCATCAACATTACGACAGGAGCGTCCTCTTGAGAACCGCATTTCAGTTACAATAACCGAGGCAAAGGGGGAACGGGAGCGACAACAATGTTCCCCTATCAAACAACCTGCAATCACGCTAAATATTCCAGAACGTCCGCCAGTAATTGACAGAACATCGTCGGCTATTAATCCGACCCCACTAATAATTCCGGTTCCTGTTCAATCGACCAACAGCAACAAACGCAATCGACGCAAGAGTATATATATGGCGTCAGTTCCAGTCAGTGAAACATTATCGTCTGCTCCGTCGGTTCCCTCTGTTTCACCTGCAGTGACACCTAGCGCGGTTGTTCCACCAACGTTCCTAACCGGACTGCAACATCTTCCATTCCTTCCGCATTCCTTACTCACAGCCCCGCCGCTTGGACTTGATTTACAACGCTTAGCAAACGTTGGGCTTCCTCCACACTTGAAACCACCCATTATTCCGCCATTGACTATTCCAACGCCCCCAACACCTGCCACAGCCGCTGCAGCTGCATTGCTGGAGAAAATTCTCCTCCCCAATAGGGAGGCTATGGTGAAGCAACTTGAATCCTCAGCGGCTCAATCTTCTCCAATACAACCTGTTGTTCCGAAGAAAACGTCGGAAGAAGTGACAGCGTTCGAAATACAGGGGGTTCAATCACCAAGAACCACAACCACGGCCCCAATTTTATCGCCTCCTATGCCGGAAAAGAAAGGCCGCTCACGATCTAAAGCTTCGAAGCTGAAAACACAATCTATTGCGGCAGCAGAAAAAATTCCCGCGCCACCAGCATCGAACAACGAAAAACCCGTTGAAGAGTCTCCGACAGTGAAGGTCCCAGGTTCGCAAGAAGCTATGTTAAGTGAATTTTCCGCGTCACATGTGCCCGTGGATGTCCAAAATACGGTTCAACAATCTAATCCTGTTGAGGACACAATGAACCTGGCTAAAGCTCATCCGGTAGCTCCTGAAATCAAATCGCCATCAGCGTCAGAAAAGCTTCCACTTCCGCCAACAGTAGAGGATCCGAAATCTTCCGAAGCCGCGGATTTGCGTCACCCGACTAACTCATCCACGCCAACCCCAGGAAGTAGTGCTGGAAAAACCACCCGAAAGCGGCGAAAGAACGAGCTTGCTTCCATTCTGTCCGATCAGCTGTTGGAAAGTTTCAAGGAGGTGGACAGGTCAGCTCTGCAAGATCTGAAAATGATGCACGACATGTCCTGTGAGAAGCCAGACGTCAAATTCTCCCTCGAACAAATTCCCCAGCTTGCAAAGCGGAAGGTTAACCCTCGGAAGCCGGATTCGCTGACGCCCGTAGCTCGCCAGCATTCGCCGGTGGTGGTGGGTGCGGGAAAAAGAACATCGAATAGGAAGGGAACGAAAGAGCCGTCTGCGGCGGATCATATGGTAAGCGAGGAAGCTACGCCAGAGGAAAGTGGTACACAATGCCTAGTGGATGAAATGAATGTTGGTTCTAAACAACCGAAAGTGAAAGAAGGGCATACGCCAAGTGAGAGTATTCGTACAGAAGAACTCACGAATGATATGAGTGGGAAAATTACTACCACAGAGGCAGTTTCAGAGAAGCAAACGATAGTAGGGCATTCGGATTCCGCTACAGAGAAGAAATCATCAGAAGAGATAAACGTAACTAAGCAAACTGATATCGTTGCTCCAGTCGCACAAATAAAACCACTGAAACGAAGAACGCGTAAATTGTCTATCGACATAGAGCGAATGGCGAGTCTCGAACGCAAAGGCCGACAAAAAACTCAATATTCCAAGGCAATAGAAAGTCTAGATATAGCAGAGAAAGCACAGGGAACTACTGGCGTGAAAGCACATCCTGAAGTAGACGCCAACGCTATTGGAAAAAATGAGAAGGAAAAAGGGAGTGTAAAAGAGGATAATCAAGTATCGAGAAGCGTCAAGGCATCACTTTTTGAAGCATCTTCTTTTAAGCATCCCACTGGCGGCAATTTAGAACTATATTATGGGGATAAATCGCGATCAAAGACTCCTTTTCCGTTTCCTCCCCAGAGGAAAGCGGAGAAGACTGATCTGGATCGTTTGAAAGATTCATTGAACATCGAAACAACGACAATGGTGCCGATGTCTAAATTAACGCCATCCTTTGAGCAATCGAATCTACCGGAGAACTTATCTGAGATGGGTGCAAAATCTTCTAAACGTAAAAGTGATAAGAGGGAAAAACTGAATGAGAGTCTCGTCGATTGTGACAGTTTACCATCAAAGAAACAAACGAAAGAGCTGAGCTGCAGTCAAGCAACGGAGGAAACCCCTCCAATTACAGAAGAGAAAATGAAAGAACTAGCAGAAGAAAGCCAAAGGACTTCTCCATCGCATATTGTCGCAAAAAAAGCAAAACCACTAGCGGCGGCGCCGCCTCCCAAAAGAATAATGGCGCGAAGATCATCGGTGTTTGTTGATAAGAACCTGGCACGATACATGGAAGAGAAGGACGATGAACAAGAGAAGCTAGCGAGCAGTACCTTCAAGGATGATCTTATTCTAACATCTCGGAGAACAACTCGAAGTCAAGGTGGTGTAGATTTGAGTTTGGTTGCAAGTTTCGCCGAGACTGCTATGAAACCTAGGGACCCTAGGCGGAAATCTGCCGCAGCAGTGGCAGCAGCAGCTGCTTCAGCAAAGCGTGCAGAAGAAGAACGGAAGGCAACCGCGGAGAGGGAACGCAAGCGACGGGAGGAGGAAGAGAAGTTAAACCAAGAGGAAATCAAGCGTAAAGAAGAAGAATCTATGCGGCAAACCCCCAAACCAACCGCACCAGCGCGAAGAATCAGTGCACGACGGGCATCTCTTTTCATCGCTAACCCACCGGAGGTGGAAAGACCTAAAGAGCCTGAGGAAAATTTAGCGGAGATCAGTAAGGCTACTAAGCGACAATATCGGCGGCGTGCGTCAGTCTATCAACCGGTTTCTTTTCTGGACGAGGAAGAACAACTGGAAAAGGCAAATGAGGATCTGAAAAAGACGCGAACTACTGGTCGTTCCAAAACGCCAGGTCCGTTTGGTGGTAGCGATCAGAACGTGCGATCGGTGGGGAGAAGACGCAATCAAACAGCTGTTTTCAATGGTACGCCAGAGCCAACCATCGAGTCTCTTTTGGAGCCTTTAGACGTTCCAGGGGCAGGGACAAAACGACGAACCAAGAACAGTCAAATAGCGGAAAATCTTTCAAAGTTGTTCAACCTCGAGGAGGAGATTCAGTTGATCGACAGAAGTAGGAGGAAGCCGAGAAGAACGAACACTCCCGTTAAAATAAACGAAGAAATAGTCCCTCTGGCATCGAATCGTCCAGCTGAAACGAACAAAATTGATCAGTTGGTGAAGGTAGTTGAAAACGAAGTGGCCAAGGTGGCAAACATTTCCTCGAAACCCAGAGAATCGCTCTCGTTTTCGAACGATGACGAGGACGACACTCCGAAAATAAACAAACTAGTCGAAGATGTGATCAATAAGGCCGATTCCGGGACGGACTCTGACGACGATAATATGTCACTGGCCTGCTTCGTTCGGCGCGAGGAACCTTTCCTGAAACCAAACTTGCAGCAGTTACAAGACACCCTGGAGGATGGATTAGGTGAAGACGAAAGCAATAGCGCAATGGATGACGACATAAGTGTAACAACGGATATGACCGGCTTCGGGGGAAGTATCAAAAAGCGCAAACGACGAAAATCGATATGTGTAACGAAATGTCGAAGACCAAAAGCTCCACCAGCAGTAGACGACAGCAGACCGGTCGTGACGTATAACTGTGATTTGTGCAAGAAAGTTTTCAAAAAACAAGATGCCTTCAACAAGCACCGTATGACGCTGTCCCATATAGCGAAGCTCTCCGAACAGGAGTATCTAGAAGCACAGCAGAAGGAACGGGAAGCAGCAGCTGCTGCTGCACTGATTTCAAACAAAACTGCGCCGATTCCAGCAGCGCTGGTCGAAGCGGAATCTGCTCCATCTGTCGAATCTCCTTCGAAGGAGCTCGAAAAGGATAGTCCAATGAAGACACTCAGTCAAGAGGAAAAGCTGTTCTATGAGTGCTGTTCGATGCTGAAAGAATCCAATGCTGACAACGAGAATCTCAATCTAACGGTTTCTCTCAAATCTGATGAAATCTGTGCTAATGTGATAGGGGGAGACAATATTCCGCCTCCGGAAGTGAGCGTCACCTACCCTAACCCATTTGCTCCGTTACCCCAACAGGACAAGACAACGGACAATTGCTTCAATATGGGTGACAGTTTCCCTTCGTTCCAGGACGTGAGTGAAAGTGAAAATTATATCCAAACGATCAACCAGCGGTACGCCGATAAGAATTTTACGGATCCGTTTGCCAAACTGACAGCAGCTGGTCTTGCCCAGCAAGCGGAGAACGATGGAAACCTCTCGCCCCAGAATTCAACTAAATCCACCAGCTCCCAAGCGTCTGTATTTTCCCAGAAAACAATCAAAACCAAGGGAGCACTGAAAGGGTACGATAATTTTAAAGTATCGATACCGATGAGTGGCATACACATAGGCAAGGAATCGAAATTAGATACTCTGGCAGACGTGGCTCTGTGTGGTGATATTCCAAAAGATTTCAACCTGAAAGATAGCGAAGAGGAACGAGAAGTTGTCAGCGTTCCAGAAGAAATCGCTCCTCATTCGGCAGCTCAACAGCAAAAACAGACTGTCCCCAAAGGAGAAGAATTTCCGAGAAACGGCTTCCAAACGACGGCAGGGCGAAGTACGCTAATGAGAAATGAACAGCAGCAGCAGGGCAACAAACTGGGCTTCAGGGCTAAGAAAAAAGGGAAATCCGCGCCCGCCAAAGCTACTGGTATAACTAAGCGAACACCACAGAAGCGAGGTAGTGTTCATATCATGTCGGCCAAAAGTAAACCGGATCCCGATGACATCTACGCTTTTCAAGATTCACCACCAGCAGAAGCAACTATACTACCTGGCTATACATCGAGTAAGAAGTCTACAGCCAACTCCACGCCAACTGCTGACTGCAAGGGTGTCGCATCAGCGGATCACGGCGAAGAAAGTCAACTGTCAAGCCTCAGCTTTTCCGATCGAGATGATTTTGTCTACGGCACGAACACCCTAAGCGAAGAAGACGAGGACGACAAAAGTAGCAGCTATAGCAGCACACAGACGGTGCCGAAGAAACCAATCAAAGCGGACGTGCAGAAAAAGAGTCTGATCATGGGGCGAATTTTCAAAAAAGTTAAGGACAACAAGGCAAAAGATGAAGCTTGTTCCAAGAAAGCGGCGGTGCTGGCAGCAGAAGATCAGACCAAACCGGTAGTGAAGGACTTCGACAAACTGTTTGACACGCTAAAGAAATCCGATGCAGAAGAGAAGCAGGAAAATAAAATTAAACCGATAGATGCTGAATCTGGTGGGGCAGAGAATCCTACGTTAGAAGAGTTTGATGATGAAAAAGAAGATAGAAATCTGCGGAAGCGCAGCGCACAGAAAAAATTGGCTGAAACATGGGATTCCGATGAGTTCGAAGATTTTAATTTGGGCGATGTCGAGCACTTGATAGATTCAAAAGACGGTGAAGGAGAAACTAAACGAGTGTCGGAAGAAAACGTTAACCAGGACGTGTCAAAAGTGCCAGAAACATCAGATGGTCTCAATCAGGGCAAGCAATCAACACCGGCAAAAGGTAAAGTACCAATTCCAGAGAAAAAAGCCACTGTTACGGATGAATCAATTCGACAAGTAATGGAGAGCGTCATTATGGAAGTGTCAATGAACAAGAATAATCGAGTGAGAGATATCAAACGCCGTGGTAAAGGTCGACCAGCCAAAGCAACGACGATAGAATCGGCAAAAGTTGAAGAAAACAAACAAGAAAAGGATGAGAGCCGAGACAGCAGCGTTGAAGCAATCAATCATCTCGAGGAGCATGTGTTAGAATCCAGTGTAGTTATTTCTTCAAAAACCATAACAACTAAATTCAAGCAAAAACTCAATTCAGCTCAATCAAGTAAGCAAAAACAACAAGCTCCTCAGCTGGACATCAACACCGATGACGATGGGACGAAATCGAAACCTGCTAAAACTGTGAACAACAATAACAATTCCAATCAAAAAAATAAAACCACGCCGAAAGCCGTTAACCAACGCAAGGATCCCAATGACAACAAAACTGTGTCTAGCGTCCCTAAAGCAAAACCACGCAAGGGCGCTGCCAGAAAGATGAAGAACGTTGCGTACGATCCGGATAGTGACTTTGAAGATAACATAAAGTGCAAAAAAGTGAAGAAGAAGCTACTGGAGAGCGACATTGAGGCCAATCTGAAAATTGAACAACTCAATGCCACGCTCAGTGATAACATTTTAATGCCAGCTCCGAGACGGAAGCGAAACGCAGCGGAAACTTTGTACTTCTGGTCATCATCTAGCGAGGAGGATTACATCGAGGATGACTATGTGGAGGTTTCCAACAACAAATCGAAAAAAAAGAAGGGTGCGGGAGCAAAGCAGAAGCAAACCGTTGGAAGACCACCGAAATCGCAGCAAAAGCAACAGCATCAAAAGAAGGCAGCGGCAGACATTGTGGCGAACGAGGCGGGCGACGATACCAGCAGCAGCAGCGAGCATATGCAGCAGCACGGGTGGATTGTTGGTGATTCACACAAGAAGCTGGTAACGTTGCTAGCTCATGCCAAAGGCAAGCAAGACAACCGAACGGTAAAGGCAACAGGTAATAAACGGAAAACGTAAGTAACACTCGACAGATTGAACCGAACTGCGCTGTACTTTGACGCTGCAAATGGCGTGTTACTGGTAAAAACTGTCACGTTTGAGGCTTACTAATTGTGGCATTCATTGCGGTTTATGTCGAACTCGTCCCTATCAAGTTCAGAGTTAGTCTTTTGCATTTTGCATAAGAATAGTGACGACTTATGTCTATTGATGTGTCCAATATTGTTCCGTGTAATTGTAGCGCATTATTCTCGCTAAACAACAAACTAATGAAATTTAAGCGAACTACAGCTTCAGCATTCAAATCTTTTTTCAAAAATTTTCCTTATTTTTGATTTTTGTTTACATTCTAACATAATACTACATTTCAAATGATTAACCTAGAGTTCCCCATCTTCAAGTTGCAATGTCAAGTTCTGTATATGATTTTTATCATACACGTCATTCGATTGTTTCATGTTCCTATTGTAAAACTTTGCAAAAACATTTCTAGTTTTGGACGATTTTTTTGCCTAATCCTAACTTATAAAATACCCTGCCTAAATTATGTACATTGTCCCTTCATAAAATACTTATTTTCCTGAAAATCAGCATATCTACCCAAATTCAAAGCCGCTACAAGGTAATAACTTAAATGCTAGGTAGCATCATCATACAAATTTAGTATTGGTATCATATTCATATAAATCCGTGTATTAAGAGAGCGCAACTCTGTTCAAATTTCATACAATTATGATTGGTTTTAATCACGGCCAGCTGATTTATCTCCGTATTTCGTGTTTTGAGAGGCGAGTTTGGAATCATACGAAAGATTTTGTTTAGTATGCGTTGAAGTTTTAATTGGTGTGTCGGAGCACAGCACTCCCAAACAGGCATCGCATATGTAATAACTGGGAAAATTATTTGTTTGTATACTGCAAGCTTATTCGTTACACTAGCTGACCCGGCAAATTTCGTCCCGCCCAAAATTTATTTTTCGTCATCACATCCACGAAAATATGAAAGAATAAAGACAGCCCTAAATTGGTCAATTCCTCTCTCGAGTTTTGCTCTTATCAACACATTCGGCGATCCATTTTTATTTATATAGATAAAAGACGACATAGGAGTGCGTTTTATCACATTAAAATCCATTTCCATTTTCGAACGAATATCAATTTCGTTACCGCAAACATCAAATGGACTAAAAGATCAGTTTTCGAGTTATGCAGAAGTTTGTGTTTCATTTGTATGGCAGTCCCCTTGCCCTTAGAGAGAGGGTTGGTGTATCGAATCACTTTAGAAACATTTATTGGATCCTAAAATCTCCACATGCCAAATTTGGTTTCGTTTGCTTGGTTAATTCTCGAGTAATGAAGAAATTTGTGTTTCATTTGTATGGCAGCCCCCTCTTAGAGAGAGAGGGGTGTCTACTCACCATAGAAATCGTGCTCCCTAAAACTTCCACATGCCAGATTTGGCTCCATTTGCTTGATTACTTTTCGAGTTATGCAGAAATTTGTGTTTCATTTTTATGACATTGATCCAGAAAACCGGTCCAACTGTCCGGTGACAATTAAGAAGTCGGTTAGTATTTTGTAGGCTGCCCAGTCAGCTTTATCGTAGATCTATTTAGGTCTGCAAGGCGTCTGCAGCGGTGGGGCGCTGGGTGCGATGGAGAACGGGTAATGATGATTACCATGTAAATCGTCGGCCTTGTTCCACCTCAGACCACCCACCATGATGAGAGTGGCTGCCGAAACATCGATGGCTGTCTTTCTGGTACCTCGACAGAAAGTGTATGTGCCATCGTTAAGGACCGAGAGCTCCAGCACCTTCAAGAGATCGGCGATGATGTTCCGTCTGGTGTTGAAGTCTCCCAGAAAGATTTTGAGGTCCTCCAAGCCTTCTAACGCTCAAAGTAGCTTCTATCTTAAACCCAAGATACTACCACACGGCAGGTTGATACGGACGATGATCATCGCAATAGGGTCCTCGATAGCAGTTTTGATAGTGGGCGGAACTCGCTGGCGGTAGACGGGATGACGGGTGGCGGTGTTATTAGGCTTCCGGGTACGCTGATTCCCGGTGGAATTCCGCCGGCGACTGAGTGGGCTTGCCATTTGGAGGCAGCCGAGCAGACGTGGTGGAATTGGTATTCCGGACGGACTAGAATGAGTGTTGCCCCGGATGTTTCAGCACTTCTTGTTTGGGGGCATAATGACCTGGCTTTGGATATCTTCTTCTGCTGTAGTGTAATGATTTTTTTTTCGTTCCATGAGCGCTAGGGTGTTGCCGATTAACTGGTCGACTTTATTCACCAGAGGAGCACCTCTCTCCAAATTTCTTAATATATTTGTGGAATTTCACTTCCAGATATCCAGGCAGGTTTCGCGAACCTCCGTAGTTCTCCTCGTCCAGGGAGACAGATTCAGAATTATCTTGAGAAATTTATTATGAAGGCGTTTAGGGTTTTAAATAGGATTGAACTCCTAACCGAATCAATATTCAATGAATACAAAATCACCGTCATAACAGGATTGTTTTATTACGAGTAGAACTTCTTATTACGATAGAATCCAAAAATGTGGGTATCGCAGAGAACTGTCATGAATCAATTATCTTAAAGATAACTCCATAATTTTCCTTGCCGTTATACACGGCGCAAGACTGTAGCAATTGTTTGGCGATTTTAGTTTCGACATTGTAAGTAGAATATGCACAGAAGTAATTGTGTATGTTTGTATACGAGAGGTCCACATCAAATAGCATCACGGAAAAACACTGTAGAAAATTACCTAATTCGCCGATCCTTTTCGAACTTTCAGACAAAAAACTATAAATCATTAATAATCATTAATCATGTCCTTGGGTGAGAAAGTGACCCCGTTAGCTCCGTATCGCTCCAGGACATCTTTTGAATATTGGCATGAAGCTAGATCCGGCCGGAAGATCGTAGGGCCCTCGTGTTGCACAGACGCGTCTGTACCCCCCTCTAGAGGTATATCTGCCCGTTTACAGTTCCTATAGTCACGAACTGCGCACTCCGTTTGCCACATGAGCAGATCGCTTGCCAAATCATGTATATCTTGGTAAACTTTGAAAGTTTCTGCTTCCATACTTCCTCCGGAACATCAAACTTGTGCTGGGCGGTGAAGAACAGTAGCCACGGAAGCTGCCGGAAGGCCCCCTTACGTAAGTCTCATAATCCATGATTACACAATGAGGCTTCGCCAGCATCTGGGTGTACAGTTTCCTGGCCCGTGACTTTCCCACCGTATTTTGCCGTTCGTCACGATTTGGAGCCTTCTGCACTTTGTACCCGGTTCTTGGCTCTCTTGGCTCATCACTAATAGACCATCCATTCTGATCGCACTTCTACTTCCGTTCGATGCTCTGAGTTTCGTAGTAACGTTTAATCATATGACTCACGATTGACTACACGATTCCGAGTTGTTTTCCGATGTACCGATAAGAGAGTTGAGGATTTTCCAGGTGATTCCACAAAGTCAATACGCGACGTTGTTTTTTTGGTAATGCAATTTCCTCCAATTCTTGAAAAACTTACTGCGATAAAAATGCAGTGTAAACAATACACTCTAAATTACTTCTACCCAAGTTTTCAAGAGAAAATACTCAATGGGAAATTTTTACAGCGTTTTTATCGTGATGTAATTTGATGCTGACCATTAAACTGGTCTTTATTTGCGAATCTATCTATATATATAAAAATGGAGTGATGTCTGTCTGTCTGTCTGATTCTTATAGACTCGGAAACTACTGAACCGATCGACATGAAAATTGGTATGTAGGGGTTTTTGGGGCCGGGGAAGGTTTTCGTGATATTTTGAGACCCCTCCCCCCTCTCTAAGGGGGGGCTGCCATACAAATGAAACACAAATTTCTGCATTACTCGAGAATTAATCAAGCAAATGAAACCAAATTTGGCATATGGAGGTTTTAGGATGCAATAAATGTTTCTATGGTGATAAGATACTCCTTCCCCCTCTCTTAGAGGGGGCTGCCATACAAATGAAACACAAATTTCTGCATTACTCGAGAATTAATCAAGCAAATGAAACCAAGTTTGGCATGTGGAGGTTTTAGGATGCAATAAATGTTTCTATGGTGTTAAGATACTCCTTCCCCCTCTCTTAGAGGGGGCTGCCGTACAAATGAAACACAAATTTTTGCATTACCCGAGAATTGATCAAGCAAATTAAACCAAATTAGGCATATAGAAACTTTAGGGTGCAATGAATGTTTCTATGGTGGTTAGATACCCCTCCCCCCTCTCTTAGGGGTGGCTGCCATACAAATAAAACACAAATTTCTGCATTACTCGAGAATTAATCAAGTAAATGGGCGGGACGAAGTTTGCCGGGTTAGCTAGTCCTATATAAAAATAAGTCAGATGCACCATAAGGGTGTTATATACGATTATGAATCATACAATTCATGAATATCAAAATTTTAAGGGTTTAACTATTCAACTTTTTTCACTATCCTATAATATACTCTACGGAGCGTTATTGATTTATTAATCATGTTTTATTCGCAAGGGTTGTGAGTTACTAATTACCGCTCTGGACAAGCTATTGATCACTAATCAAAACAAATCTTTCAATCTGAGCAGCGGATGGAAATTATCACTGCACAAAAAAAAAAAAGCTTTCACATGGAACAATTTTTACCAGTAGCAGCGCAAGATACCGACGAGACATTGAGACCGAAACTGATAAAAATAGTGTTGCTTCGTTATGACTGGAATACATGTTACTGTTTAATAATAATCCGATTGTTATTGTAGTCAACAATGAGAAACTACGCAGACTGTGCATTTGAATTGAATGCACAGAAGTCTCAAATGAATTTTTAAACGATTGATTGATTGACCGTGTAAATGATGTTGTGATATAATGTAAAAAGATTCTGTTAGGCATAAACAGGATAATCATTTGAAGGTATGTCACTCAGAATAAATCTTTTATTTTATATAAGACTAATCCAAATCGAGGGAAGACAAAACATTGCGATTAAACTATCTATTATATGAATTAATCAGAATATTGTGAATATATATTTTTGATAGCCACAATCTGATATATTCTCGGTTAGTTAATGTTATTTTAGGGCAAAGCTGGGAAAAAAGCTTGTCGATATGTAAAACACCCAGCGAAACAACTGCAACTAATTTGAATTTGTTCCCTAGTTGCTATCATTGTCGAGGAAAGTAAAGTTTAAACTGGAAATTTGTATTTGTCAAAGTTGATGTCAATGGGGGATGAATCGTACTGAAAGTAATTATTTGATATAGATTTATTTAGCAACAATAATGAAAATTTAAAAAAAGAACACATGTTCAACCCTACACTTCAAGAAAAATCGAGAGAATCAGTGCTGATTTCTTACTGAAATAGTAAAACTAATAAATCTAGTTCATGTCTAGTATAAGGCGTAGCTAAAGCTATATCAATAGCCTCTAAATAGTGAATATAAAAACGATTTTATTTTACTTTCTTCTTAACTACGTTCAAATTATGTTTACAATCGAATATCTGTGCAAAATTAGTTTTAAGAGAGTTCTTTTATTTTCCTTATTTTTTTGAGAGGAAGAAAACAGTCAAATTTAGTTATTAAGATTACTTCTTCGCTTTACGGTTGCTGGGAACTGAAACGTAGTATAAGAAGTGAATCCCGTCCCGACATATTTCATGATGATTACGTTTTCCGCGTTTGATTAGTTACCTACCAGTCATGGTGTACCAATACAGATAAACCCCTTTGTGAAGAAGGAAAAACATAATCAAATTTGCATCGTTACATGCATCATGTTTTTCATATTGCATCGACAAAATAATACTGCTTTGCATTATCGTATCAGAATATACATCTAGGGCGAAAAGAACATTCTTTGCGTTTCAGTGTAATATCTCCACACATTAGAGTATTCAGTGTATCATTTTCATTAGCAATAAAAACGTATTCTGGTGCTTTTGTTCCTTTTGTATGAGAGATGCAAGACAAATACACATCAGCATTTAGTACTGCGTTAAACAGCTACACAGTTTCTCGATAATTGTACTCCTTTCATGTAAAAAAAGCTTCCAAAAATAAACAAACCAATATGTACAATAAAAGCCGATCATAATTTATCAAAGTGGTAAATATCAATAACAGTACTTTCTAAAACGCACGTGTTTCTAAAGAAAATTAATGAACATACCTGTACATAAATATTTAACAAGGATACTCGACGAGAGTGAAGCGAGGAATAAAAAAAGGAAGCTAGATTGAACGTAATGGACTACAAAATATATCGAAATTTTTAGATCTCATTTTATAATGCCACAAGAGAACAAATAAAAAAACTGTAAACCAACAACAAATTTTATTGTTTAGTGAAGCAAAAATCTAGCAGGATAGCAGGAATAAACTCGTTGTTTTTTCATGTTAACATTTCGGACGACTCCAAAAAATAATATTTTTGGAAAACAACATGAAAGAGAATTACTTGAAATTCCCATAACTATTCACAAACGAAGCGTAATCGAATTAGCCTCGCAAATCCTCTTTGTTTTATCCGGGGAGAGGCGAATGTGTACAGATATTATTGAAAATCTCTGTATCACTGAATCACATTGTAAACTCTGTGGGAATACATTTAGCAATTATTAGGCTGGAACAATGAAGAAACAAAACATTGATAATTATTATGACTTTAACTGCCATATTCGAAGTAAAGAATTATTTGTCATTCGATCGAGTGCTGAGTAGCGAAAGGAATGTGTGTGTCATATAACAAAAAAAAATGATTCACCATAAATAGGACAGAAGAGTGGAAACAGTGCGAAGAATATGTCGAGAAAAAAAACAATCTTAAATGTAATTTATATTGGTTTTATTTAATTTTTATTTCTTAGAACTAAAGTGTCACCATAACACAACAGACAAAATATACAATACATACACCCTCACACATACATGCGATCATATATATGTTAGTAGCTTTCACCGCGGAAAATGACACAAATTGTGTATTTGTAAAATGCCACTCAGCGTACGCGAGTAAATAATAAAAAAACTTGGTAAAAAAAAGGAAAAACATTGAACAAAATTATGTTTAAAAAGAGAAGACAAAACAAAATAGAGTTATACCGAGTATATAAAAAGTATATAATATTAATTGAATTTATTTTTTTTTTAATGATATGAAATAGGTGAAATAAAAAGCAAAAATAGTGAACTAAGTATGGAATATTTTATCCGAATTGTCCGTGTCCATGGTGCCCGCCGGATAGAGACGACCCGGCATTTACAATATCCTCTCCTTTCTGGAGAAAGGCGATTGCGTCGAACAAAGCCTTGTTCCGGCCGCCCGACGGTGCTGCGCAACGGTAAGGACCAGTCGGCCGGGAGGGAGGTACGGGAACAACCGAATCATCGGGGAATAAATGCCTGGCTGAAATTACCATTTTTATGCGGAAGCATAAGTCGAAGCCGACCGTATCTGAACAGCAGACAATCACCCATAAGTAGCGACTGAAGCTGCTGGTGAAAAACATTTTTCCGACGAAGCGCGACGTGGTCATAATAGATAACGAGACCTACTTGACGCTGGACGGCATCGACTGGTAGAGACCGGGTGTTTCCCGTCCCCTACCAAGCGATGACGTCAAATATCAGGGCGTTGCAAAAGTTTTTACCCATCTGTGCATTGGCGGTTTCGTACGAACGAGAGAATGATGAGTGCATTTAATGTGGTCACGGATGCTGGAAGCAAGGCGGAGCACAGCCTTGCAGCCTGTGTAAGAGGCGCATACGACAACGCGCATGAAGCAGTACCGGGTGACCTGCGTAAGAGAGGTACGATAGCACACATAAAGACTGCATGCGATGTACTCGCCGGATGGTGGAACGCAAGGTGGTGCACAGTCTCGTAAGCCTGCATGACGGTCTCCTACATATGATAGGTCATAGGTTCATCACCAAGCAGAGCTTGAAGGCACAAAAAACGGCGGAAAGTGAAAAATAGTTCAAAGCAAACCAGCACCCTGCGGTGAACACATTGAGCAGTTCATTCTGCCTGAAAATCCATTATTATCTTTGACGTTTCACTCTAACACTCTAACTAAAACGTAGTTCAAAGACGTGCCGTTCATTTCGTTTTCACCGTGCAGGAGTCTTCAGAAAACAAATGCAGCGCTGCGCTTGAGTTTATTTTTCATTAGCGCGCGCTCAAAGAAAACTCGTATTTTATCTTGGTGCGAAAGGCTTGTGTGTGTGAACTTGTGTGATGCGCGTTTCATTCTATACACACACACATACACATCAAATTCTAGCGCCTGCTTTGTCTTCATTCGTTCTGAGGAAAGCATAAAAACAACAGCGCGCCACCATTTGAACCGTATACGCTTGTGTGAAGAAAAATATCTCAACAGAGAGAGCAATCCAGTTTAGAGATGTGCAAAACGGTTCATCTCAGTGAGCGGCTCAGAGCCGTGCGTTCAATGAAAAGAGCCGGCTCATTTGAGCGGCTCAACGGTTATTTTCAAGAAATGGTTTATTCGGATATGTAAAGAATGGAAGACATAAAAAATAAAGTTTAAAACAGTAATTAGTAATAGTATAGTGTAGTAAAAATATTACTTTACTGAAGGTTTTCTCTGATATATTTCCATCACAATAATCTTTTTTATTTTTTTTTGACGTGGGACTACGTCTAACCGGAGTATATGGGGGGTAAAATGAAAACCTAAACACAGAACATGCAGGAAAAAATGAAAGATTCCGAATGCTTATAACTCGAACATTTCTTACTGGATCGGAAAGATGTTTGCATCAACTGATAGGGAATATTTCTACGCTTCTCTCGCAATTGATAAAATGTTATTTTTCATTAGCTAAACAAATGAATAACTGTAAAATGTTAAGCGTTATCTAAACGCTCTAACTGCCTCATTTTGATTGGCCCGATCTACGGTTTCCCTTACACAGCCATCAAAACCAAGCAGCCTTGGGGAAATCGGCATTGCAAATACATGAAAGTATGGGGACTTTTGTTCTCACCGAAATGTGTTCCCTAACACATACTTCAAAACCAAGTAGCGTTGGAGAGATCGGCATTGCAAATACATGAAAGTCGGGGGTATTTTTTTCCGACTGAAATGTGTTTCCGTAACACAGACTTCAAATATATGGAGCTTAGGGAAATTAGCATTGCAAATACATGCAAGTCGGGGGTGTTTTTGTTCCGACTGAAATGTGTTTCCCTAACACAGACTTCTAATCCAAGGAGCGTGGGGTAATTGGCATTCCAAATACATGTAAGTCGGGGGCATTTTTGTTCCGACTGAAATGTGTTTCCCTAACACAGACTTCAAACCAAGATGTCTGGGAAATGGGCTCAGCAAATAAATGCAAACTGCGAGTACTTTTGTACTCGCTTGCCTTTGTGCAAACTAGAATATGTTTCCTTGAAACGGTCTTCCGCGGGTACTTCTGCACTCGCATGTTTTTTTTCACTCCGAAAAGTGTTTTCCTAACACGGATTACAAAAGCGGGTACGAACACAACGCTTTGGCTCGGTTATTCAAGATTACATTGAAGGATATGCCTTCATATATTCTGCTCACTTAATTTCTACGCATACCATTTGATGATTAGGCAAAATGTTGATAACTGTTTACTACGATAACGCCTATTGATTAAACAAAATGCGTTCAATGTACATGTCTAAATCAAGTTCATCAAATCAAGCAAAATCGCGGTTCGGGGAATACACTTGAGAGATGCAAACTTCAGAAGGAAACGTAAAATAAAATAATCGTTTGATAATTCTTCCGTTCACATAATTTGTCCTAGGCATCATACCAAAAGTAAAAGGACTGTCATTAAATTTACTTGTAACAAAGAACATAACCTATCACAATGCACGAATTGACCTTATATGGAATTATACAATATTTTTACTCACTAAGCAAATATATTGAATTCAATTGAATTCGGGCATTGTTTCATTCAATCAAAAATTTAATCAATACAAACGAATGATTGCTACGCTAAGGTAGTCCCACGTAAACCTTGCGGTTATATCATAGATATGACCCACCCTTTTTTTTTATTTATAAACATTATCTTTTCAATGTTATCTGATGAAAGTCTATTACATCTTTCACTGCAAACCTGTCCTGCTTTCGGAAAAACTCGCCCACATGGTACTAAAGTCACCGGAATACATAATATTTTCAAAACAAAAGTAGAGCCGCGGAGAGATAAATTTCCTTTCATTCCACCAAAGCTAAGGCTCGCTTATTCTCAGCAAATGTGGTTCCACTAAATATTTATCTACAATAGCTATTGCAACAGTTTTTGGATCATGTGGGGGTCGAAGATTGCCAACCAATGTATCAAACTCCTCCCATACAGATGACCGCGCTTCACCACCAACGATTTGTAGTAGTTTCGTAGGCGTGTATTCTATGGATGTCATTTTTAGCGTCCTTATCAACGACTAATGTGCACAGTTGTACTTTCTGTTATCCCCAAAACCTTGCTGCTTGAAGCGAGGATCTAGCAGTATTGGTTAGGCTACTAATTCGCCTGACTCAATATTTGTAAAAAACATTACCAGCTCCGAAATCATTTCATTACAGAGCTTTTTTAAAATCACTAGAACTGATTGATATTGATCCATATAATGTTGGTCATGTCGAATTATCAGTCGGGAGAGTATATCAGTTTTCGATAACGACACAGTTTTCTCCCCGCTTTACATCAAAAAAATTTTTAAAATGTTTGGAATGTAACTTGCACTTTACATAAATAACTGTGTTCTACTAGTCAAGCCCTTTCATTTGATACCCATATTGATGGGGTTTGGACGAAATTTGTTTGTGTGCCATTTTGTAACCGCCCTCATTTTGGATTTCTATTTTACATAAATAACAGTGTCCTACTAGTCAAGCCCTTTCAATTGATACCCGTATTTATGGGGTTTCGACAAAAATACGTAATCCGCCAAAATTTACAACTATACAAACAGCTAAAAAAACCGCTTAAAAACCAGCATGGGAAACATATTTCTTCCGCACTGCCGCAGGCCACGGTGCGTCAGAACGAGCGTACGATCCACGGTTCCAATAAGCCGGCTCTTAAAAGAAACATGGTTCTTTTTTGAACCGTGGTTCTCAAATGAACGGCTCTTGTATGAACCGCGGTTCAAAAAAGAGCCACGGCTCATAAAAGAACCGTGGGTCTTTTCTGAACCGTGGTTCATTTAAGAGCCGTTCACTCGAGAGCCGCGGCTCATTTTGAAAGAACCGTGGATCGTACGCTCTTTCTGACGTACCGGCTCAAATGAGCGGCTCGTGAGCGCTCGCCCATCTCTAATCCAGTTTCATGTGCGCAGCATAGAAATGCGGCGCAAGCACGGCGCAAATTTCAGTGTAAAACTCAGCTTTACACTGGGCGCAAATCTCTGTGTAAGAACGGCGCTGACAACTATTTCATCTGTGTTTCGGAGCGTGCTCATTCGCCAGAGCGCATGTGTGCACAAGGAGTGGGAGCTCAACTGGGTACAAAAATCTTGTTGCGCATCAGCATCAGTTGCATTCTGAAGACTGCCGTGAAGTGTATACGAGAATAAAGCCCAATATTACAAGGTGAGTCGTGGTGATATCGGACCACTAAGCTAAGATGCGCCAAAAACTATCAGTTGTAAAAAAAACATTTGGTACCGATTGCCACGACGGTACGAACTTATGCAGTTGACGCAAGCAGATGTCGCTAATGCTGCGTCAAACAACTCGTCAGAACGTGAAGCGATACAAACAAAAATGCAGATAGCAAATCCAAGAAGCGTGCCTAGGAAGAGGAGAAGTGTGAAGAACTAGAAATGCTGTAAGATGGAGGCAGATTAAGTTGACGGTGGACGCGATTACGTTAGTCATACACATCGCCTAATGAAGATGGGCCACCCCCAACCGTAGTTGAAATTGAGAATGTCCTGAACGGCTGAAGAACAGCATATCAACTGGCAAAATCGTATCGGAGCGAAACTTATCAAGATGGGTCCAGAGAAGATGGTTAATTGTCTGTATCGATTGATAGTCAGAATTTGGGAAAGAGAACAGCTACACTGCGTTCACAACTATAGAACCACTCATTTTTTCTGAGTTTCCAGAAATATGTAAGAAGTCGGTTAAATTGAAGTACATAGTGTAGAATACAATAACTATCTTCATCTATAAGACTGTCCATTTCAACTTTATTGTTGTGTTTAGGTGCAAAACAATCAAGAAACTAAAATTCTAGTGTTTTATAACGATAGAACCAGATGGAAAAACTCTCACTCCTTTACAAAATTAACGACAATTCAACATGAATTACGATAAGTTTCTAATTCGTAGGTCATCTTTAGCTTCAATCAGTTCAAATAACCCACTTGGGGTGGTTATGACCAAGCTGCGCCATGTTTTAGTGTGTATCTCGTTCTACGCAGAGGATACTGCTCGTTTAAGCTCTTCAAATCACTCATACTTCTTGTAAACTGCATCTACTATTCGTTCGATCACTCTTCATAAGTTTCTGACAGGGTTTTGATTTGGTAAACAAGCTGACCAATCCAGAATCTGAAGCCCCTATTCATTAAACCATGCCATGACCTTCCGGATTTCATGAATTGATTTGAAATAACCTAATTATTACATTTTATATATATATATACAGCAGTAAATGATTCTGAAATACTTCGTTGCACTTCTAACTGTTCATTCGTGTTTATGGTAAGCTATTTCAAGCAGGCCTTTTTGCGAAAATTCTCCCCAAACCGTAAAAATCCCATTTGGAAAGCTGCGAGTCCAAAAACTAATCCCATGGGTTTCATTATTTCAGGAGAATTTCTCTGATAAAAATAAATTCAACTTGAATAGAATTTCTTCATACTGGAAGGATTTTTATTCGGAGTGCAGTAATTTTGTGCTCATCATTTCCCATAATGTGCGTGATGTGATCGCAACAGAATGTTTAAAGATATGAAAGACTTCATCTTCACTTCCACATCATTTCGATAACAACTTGAGATTCATACTCAAATCATGTAATATGTATGGCTAACACAATAAAAACGTGTTTGCTATTGAGGGCCCGAAAGACAGATTTGAAGTAACAATGTACTTTCATACACATCTCTTTTGTTTATCGGATCCGTCAAATGTTGTGATCGAAACGAACGAATGTGGAATCTTTCAACAAATTGAAGCGATACTATCTATATACGAAAACAGACTAAGACATATTGACTTCGCTGCCCCAAGAACATGGCCATACGTAGCACCTTCTTCCAGCGGAGTCTCTCCCACAGGAGATCACCACAGCAAACAGAAACACAAATTGACCACGTTTTGATCGACGGTCGGCACTTCTCGGATATCATCGTCGTCAGAACCTATCGTGGCGCTAACATCGATTCAGACCACTACCTGGTGATGGTCAAACTGTCAGTCGTCATTAACAAAAGACACCAGAGCTTATCGCGGTACCACCTACGATGACTACAGAACGTTGCTGCAACATACTCGCAGCGTTTTGAAGCTGCGTTATCGGGGGTAGACGAACTGGATGCTACTCCCCTCGATGAATGCTGGAACACCTTGAAAGCAGCAACTAGCAGCACAGCAGGGATCATAATCGGATATGAACAACAAGAACAACGAAACGAATGGTTTGAAGACGAGTGCCGAGCGCTCCTGAACGAGAAGGATGCAATATGTGCAGCCATGCTGCAACGAGCGACTCGACAAAACGTGGAACGATATAGACTGAAGCGAAGGCAGCAAGCACATCTCTTTCGTGAAAAAAAGTCTCACCTGGAAGAGAAAGAGTGTGAGGAGATGGAGCTGCTTTATCGTTCTCGAGAATCGCGAAAGTTCTTCAAGAAACAAAACGCCTCTCACAAAGCCTTTGTGCCGCGGGCCGAAATGTGCAGGAACAAGGAAGGAGGCATCTTGATGAACGAATGCGAGGTGATCGAAAGGTGGAGGTAGCACTACGATGAACTCCTGAACAGCGCGTAGACAGGAGACCAAGACGACGTTGAGGAGGACTACACCAGTACAGTGAACAACGACGACGTAACACTTACGATGATGGGTGAAGTGTGACGCTTCCTTGTTAATTAGCTAAAGAACCACAAAGCAGTTGGTAAGGATGGCCTCGTAGCGGAGCTCTGCAAGGGCGGTCCGGAAAACTTGTAGAGTGTATTCACCGGTTGATAGTCAGGATTTGGGACACAGAATAGCTACCAGAGGAGTGGTAGGACGTGTTAATCTGTCCCATCTATAAAAAAGGTGAAAAGCTGGATTGTGGGAACTATCGTGCCATCACAATACTGAATGGGCCCTACAAAATTTTGTCTCAGATCCTCTTTTATTGTCTATCGCCAATAGTAAGTAGATTTGTGGGAAGTTATCAGACCGGATGCATGCCCGGTTGCTCGGACTAGATTTTTACACTGCGGCAGATCCTTCAAAAGTGTCAGGAGTATAGGTCCCTACGCACCACATCTTTTTTGACTTCAAGGCCGCATATGATACAATCGACCGACGATAACTATGGAGGATCATGGACGAACGCGGCTTCCCCGAGAGCTGACAAGACTGATTCAGGCAACGATGAACGGTGTGCGGATCTCAGGTGAGCTGTCGGAATCATTTGAGACTCACAGGGGACTTCAACAAGGCGCTGGAAGGTGTTATGTGCACCCGTGGCCGTGCACACGCTGGAAGGTGTTATGTACAGTGCACCCGTGGCCGAGTGGTTAGCGTCATAACTAACATGCCGGGTGTTCGGGTTCGATTCCCGTTCTGGTCGGGGGAATTTTTCGTCAAAGAAATTTCCTCCGACTTGCACTGTGATCACGCGTATTCTAGAGCTTGCCACTCAGAATGCATTCAAGGCGTGTTATTTGGCATAGAAATCTTTACTAAGTACTAATAAAAATGACGCAAGTAATACTACGTTGAGACGGCGAAGTTCCTCTAGGAACGTTAGTGCCATTGAAGAAGAAGAAGAAGGTGTTATGTGGAGAGCGGGCTTCAACATGTGGGGCACAATTTTCAACAAGTCCAGTCAGTTTATCTGCTTCGTCGACGACGTGGTCATAATCGGAAGAACACATGCGACGATAGCCGACTTGCATACCCGACTGAAACACGAAGCAGGGGTGATTGGGCTTGGAATCATAGGTCTAAAGGGTCCTTTACACGATAAATAATAATGACATTACTTCATCACAATGACAATATCAATGATCGTGTAAGTTTGACAAAATTGATATGAAGGGCAATAATGATGCAAACCCGGATTTTCTGATCTCGCTCCATCCAAGGCGCCTAGAAGTATATCCTAAGGTGGGCCAACTTGCTAAAACCACTCTTCAGCTATCTTGGAAGTCTACTGTGTTTTGTTTGTAAACAAAACACAATTCGCTAGTGCCGAAGCTCGCTCGTGATCAGTCTGTCTCTTTCACGCTACAAGCAAATAATTCCCCTTCTGCTTTCTTCCGTACTGTTTTCATATACCGCTCCCCTAACCAACTTAGAGACGAAACGGCCTCACCTAGTACCATAGACCCGTCTTGGCTCCATCATTACTGTAATAGAGCAGGGACACTATCATTCGAGGTGTCTAGGATACTGTGCGACATCTTGTGTCAAAATCTATATTTGTGAGTCAATTTACTCTCTATCAGATTAGTAGGCCCAAAGCAATTTAAAATTCTTAAAATTTGAATGAAAGTTATTATTTGCTGTTACTTGAATGCATAAAACACGTAGCACTGAACCTAACTTGATCAATTTTCTATAATTTTTCTGAAATCCCTACTAAAACTTATTAGTATAAAATAAAATAACCACCAGAATTAGTTTTAGCTTAAGATTTTTTGAGCTTAGGTAGACTGTACAATTCGTAGTTGCTCTCCGTGATTAACCTGAACCAACCAAATTACACAAAGAACACACAGAATGACGCTTGGGACTAGCAAATCATTCTCGTTGTGCAATTTTCGGTGATTCGAGCTTTAAATGGTCAATAGCGATGCCGGCCACGTTCTTACAGTCACCAGGGGAAGGGAAGGAATGTTAGTATGATATTCGCCGCCCGAAGGCCAGAAGGGTCGCCTCTATAACGTGGTTCCCTAGCGTTTATCATGGAAGGGATAGTTGTTAGTGGGAATGGTTAAGAAATTGGTCAAACCACAGACAAGAGAACATAACACATCACAATGGCTTGTGCACAGTGCCAGAAAGTTGTTTCTAACTCTGACCGGATTTTTTGTCAAGGATACTGCGGTAAACCATTCCACATGATTTGTGCCAAAGTCGACATCCCGCTTTTGGATCAGCTGGGGCTTTATGCAAACAATGTGTTTTGGATGTGCAATTGTTGCGCCGAACTATTCAAAAACAGCAGCTTCAGAAACATGATCGACAATGGAACAAGCGGTTGTTCTGAACCGAAGGAAATTGTCTCGCTGAAGGACGATATTGCCAAGCTTAGCCAAGTTGTAGAGGGTTTGGCCGCAAAAGTCGATGCGAAAACACTGGCTCCTAACAAGTCGACAGCGTGGGTAAACGCGAAACGGTCTGCTATGGAATCTAACACCCCTAAACGCAGGCGCGGTGACACCGGCAGTCCTATTTCCAGCCCTACGATGCCAACCAGGACCTGTGGAACCAAGCCAATGAGCGGTAAAATCAAAACAGTGCCGCTTGAAGACGATATTCTCTGGATCTATCTCTCAGCTTTCGACCCCCAAACGACTGAAGCTGAAATAGCATCTCTGGTTCGTGAATGTTTGGATTTGGGCTCTTGCACTGAGCCTAAAGTTATAAAACTGGTTCCTAAGGGCAAGGAGCTCAGCGCAATGAACTTCGTGTCTTTCAAGATTGGGATCAGTTCAAAATTAAGATGCTCTGCGTTGTCACGAGACTCATGGCCGGAAAATGTCATATTTCGAGAATTCGAGGATCGTTCAAAAAACCAGCTCAGAATTACCAGGATCAATCGAATTCTACCAGTGGAACCACAACCATCAGAAGGAGATCCAGTTGTACAGATGGACGCTTAATACCCGGCATATCACCGCTACCTCCATCGCTTCATTCTTCAGGAATACTGTGCACCGCATCTTCAGGTCAGATACCGGGATGCAAACTTGCCGCACGCACAGTGGAAGCCCCTAATCTGCCCATCACAGTCGAGCCTCTCCATCCAGTGACCTGCAGCCGTCCCGGTCCTGTGTTTGGGATCGGAGAAGGGGTCTTCCAAAAAGAAATGGCAGGCAAGTATCCAGTTTCCTCAAGATCTCCGTACCGTGATACTTCTCCTAGTTGCAGCAGTCAATGTCCACAACAACCCAAACTTACCCCTACGTACCGAACACTGGGATGCAGCCAGATACTGGGACGCAATTCTGCCACAAGCACCATGGGAGCTCCTAATCCGCCCATCACAGTCGAGTCCATTCAACCAGTAACCAGCAGTCGTCCCGGTCCTGTGTATGGGATCGGAGAAGGGGTCTTCCACCGTGCCTCTCCAGGCAAGTACCATCGTATTAGCAACTATTCGCTCCCTGAAATATCCCATAATCCCAGTTACGACACGCTGCCACCGGAGAATAATCACGACCGCGCAGTAAGACTTCACGTCATCGAAGGGCATCAGCAACGCAACGTCCCCCGACATGTAACACGTGACTCTAACCGGCTACTGATTTACTATCAGAACGTTCGGGGGCTGCGCACCAAAATCGACGACTTCTTCGCAGCTGTATCAGAATCATATTATGACATTATCATTCTTACGGAGACCTGGCTAGACGACCGTATTTTCTCTCCGCAACTGTTTGGAAACACGTTCACCGTTTATCGTAACGATCGTAATTCACGTAACAGCTCCAAATCACGCGGCGGTGGTGTTTTGATAGCCGTCTCATCCATGTTAGGCGGTTTCATTGATCCTACTCCAGTGTGTGATACTCTCGAACAGCTTTGGGTCAAAATCCGGATAGAAGGTTTGGTCGTTAGTATCGGTGTTATTTATTTACCACCCGATAAGAGAGGTGATCTCAGATGTATTGAGAAGCATATTGATTCCATCGGAGCCATCATTTCTCAGCTTGAAGCACAGGATGTTGCATTTGCGTTCGGCGACTACAATCAGTCTGGTTTAGTGTGGAATATCCCGTCGAATGCTCCACCTTCTGTTGACTGCTCACGATCACGTTTTTCGACTGCTTCCTCGGCCTTACTCGATGGATTCTGTTTCCATGGTCTAACGCAGATCAATCCAGTGCCGAACAGGAATGGCCGCTTGCTCGATCTAGTGCTGGCGAATGATGCTGCTTTATCGAGGTGCTCGATCACCGAGGCTGCCGATCCAGTTACTCCGCTCGACACCGATCATCCAGCACTAGAAGTTGACGTCAATCTACCGACGCCAACTGGATTTGAAGATGTACCAGATCTGACTTCCTTCAATTTCCAGAAAGCTGATTTCGCAGCATTACATCAAGCTATAGCTCAAGTCGACTGGGAATTTCTGGAGACCATCGAGGATGTGGATGCTGCCGTTGCCAGGTTTTCTGATGTCATGACCCGTATCATCGTTGATTGCGTTCCTGTGCGGAGGACTGCACGGAGACCAATCTGGGGCAATAGACGACTGGGAGAACTCAAAAGATTGCGATCCTCTGCTCTCCGGCGTTTCTGTAGGTTGCGCTGTCCGTTTGCTAAGCAAGAGCTGAACCGAACGAGCAACGAATACCGTTTGTACAATCGCTTCCTGTATAAACAGTATACGAGGCGTATGCAGAAAAATCTCCGTAGAAACCCGAAACTTTTCTGGTCCTTTGTCAACTCCAATAGAATGGAAAAAGGCTTGCCCGTGAACATGTTTCTGGTGAACCACTCGGTTAACACTGCACTCGAGAAATGCAATCTTTTCGCTACTCACTTCAAGCGAGCATTCAATTACCGTTCGTCCTCCGAAATGCAAGTTGCTGCCGCCGTTAGAGACACTCAAACCAACGTATTGAATCTTGACATCTTCCGAGTCACCAGCGATGTTGTGGAGGCTGCGATCCGCAAATTGAAGTATTCTTTGACTCCCGGTCCGGACGGTATCCCTTCTTGTGTACTCAAAAAATGTGCGCCAAGTCTTGCCTACCCTTTATCGGTTCTATTCGACACCTCTCTACAGCAGAGTATGTTTCCTTCGCTATGGAAGCAGTCAGTGATGTTTCCAGTACACAAGAAAGGAGACAAACGTAACATAGAAAACTACCGAGGAATCACATCACTTTGCGCCTGTTCAAAAGTTTTCGAAATCATTGTCAATGATGCTGTGTTTTCCTGTTGCAAGAACTATCTGTCAATGGATCAGCACGGTTTTTTCCCAAAAAGGTCTGTCGCAACCAATTTGGTCGACTTTGTTTCCATTTGTCTGCGCAATATGGAGCAAGGTATACAGGTGGACGCAGTGTATACGGACCTCAAGGCTGCTTTCGATCGCGTCGATCACAAAATCCTTCTAGCAAGGCTGAACAAACTCGGGATTTCATCGAGACTAACGACATGGTTGAACTCGTATCTGAAAGATAGACAGATGTGTGTCAAAATCGGACCTGCACAATCTGCGACATTCTCTAATCCTTCGGGAGTGCCTCAAGGAAGCAACCTAGGTCCATTGTTGTTCTCACTATACATCAACGAAGTATCCTTGATACTTCCAACTGGGTGCCGCTTATTCTATGCTGATGATGTGAAAATTTATATGGCAATCAGGAACGCACTAGATTGCCATAGGCTTCAGGATCTGGTCAACCGCTTTGAAGAATGGTGCTTGAGGAATATGATGTCGCTCAGTATCTCGAAATGCAGCACTATTTCGTTTCACCGGAAGCTCAAGCCAATAGTGTTTAACTTCTCCATTTCTGGTCAAGTTCTGTCGCGAGTGAGCCACATCCGTGACCTTGGAGTGACCCTTGATAATGCGCTCAGTTTCCGACTGCACTTCAACGAAATTATTGCTAAAGCCAACCGGCAGTTGGGATTCGTTCATAAACTTACAAGTGAATTTCGTGATCCACACTGTCTTCGATCTCTATACTGCTCGCTAGTTCGATCTACACTGGAGTTTAGTGCAGTTGTCTGGTGCCCGTTTCAAACTAACTGGATTTGTAGGATTGAGTCTATTCAGCGGAAATTTGTGCGACATGCTCTCCGGAATCTTCCGTGGCGGGATCCACTAAACTTGCCACCGTACGAGGCTCGTTGCCAACTCTTGGGACTGGAGACGCTGGAAAGGAGACGTTTCAACGCTCAGGCTATGTTTGTCGCCAAACTTTTGACCGGAGAAATCGACTGCCCTGCACTGTTGGAGCAAATTAATATGTATGCGCCTGAACGTATTCTTCGTACCAGAAACTTTTTGTATCTTGAGGGACGCAGTGTGAACTATGCGTTGCACAATCCTGTTCGTTTTATGTCAGTCCGTTTCAATGATGTGTTCGACTTATTTGACTTTAATATCTCTTCGGACACCTTTTACAGACGACTCACTCGTAGATGAAATCTTTGTATTGTTTTATTTTGTTGGACCATTGTATTTTGATTTAGTAGTGTCGTTTAGTTTTAAGAAAATCATTAAGACCAAGTGTGAGTCAGATGGTTTAAAGAAAAGAAATAAAATAAAGAAAAATCAGGATTCACTGTGCTAAGTGATGTGATTATGTAAATTCGAACAATTAAACTCTGGACAAAACAAAAATACGAACAAAAATATCATGTGTTACAACACGCGGCAGAGATTATCTTTAGGTATACTAAGAAGGAAAACCTGTAAAATTGATACATTTTATACAATATATTACATTAATATATTGTAGTATTCATCGCATGTACTTTTCATCGAAATTCAATCACGTTGGCGGAGATTCAATAGTGGGAAACCTGAGAAGGTAACCGAGAACACTCCTCCAAGGCCAACCGATCCAGCGATATGTTCCGTTATTCATCACACCTACTCTAAGCCTGATCACAAACATCACCTCACGGTGAAAACCAGATAAAGTGTATATAACCTTGCATACAAATCATTTCGCCCTCACCGCGAAGCGACGCTCGTAATGCGCCCTCTGTATCACACTCCAATCGCGACGACGGAGAGTTATTTTTGGGAAACCTGAGAAGGTCACCGAAAAAACCTCTCTAGTAACAATCGTCCCGGCGATATATTTTATTATTCACCGCGTGTACGCTTTTTCGCCGATCCTATTGGTTCCAGAGTTATTGATGTGGATGTTTATTTGATACAATAAAATTGATATTCACGGATAGTTTTCATTTCGAAAATGTGTATATTTCTCTTACGACTATGAAGGCTAGAGTTGCTGCATTCCCCGAAGCAATAAAAATGATCGTGTAGGGTTGAAGAATAATGATGATGCCGAATGGAGTGTGTCTTGCTAGTATTGCCATTACTGATAATGTCGATGCTACTGATCGTGTAAGGGCCGCTTAAGACTAAATACATGCTAGCAGGAGGGACTGACCGCAACAGAGTTCTTCTTGGTAGTAGTAGCTCGAGGTGGTAGAGGAATTTGTCTACCTTGGCTTGTTGATAACAGCTGACAACAACAACAGCCGTGAAATTCGAAACGCATAGTCAATGGAATACTGTGGGCCCCGCAAACTCTTGAGGTCCAACAAACTCCGACCCCGTATGAAGTGTACCATGTACAAATCCCTAATTCGCCCGGTTGTTCTCTATGGGCACGATGCTTGAAGAAAACTCACAGGTGCTTGGTGTTTTTGAACACCGAGTGCTCAGAACAATATACGGTGGTGCAAAGGAAAGCGGAGTATGGAGAAGGAGAATGAACCACGAACTGGCGCAACTGACGCTGGACGAGTGCGATGGGCAGGGCATGTTGCAAGATTGCCGGACAGCAGCCCTGCAAAGATGGTGTTCGCATCGAATTCTGTAGAAACAAGAAGGAGAGGAGCCCAGCGAGCGAGGTGGTTGGACCAGGTGGAGTAGGACTTTTAAAGAATCGGTGCAGCCGGTGTCGCGACTGCCTGGATGATCGTCCATTGTTATCGCTCGGATCAGCTTCGGTATCGCCCGCTGCTGCTGTCGCTGCTATAAGCAGACTACCGTTGAAGGAGACCGATGCGACGCTCAGCTCAATTGCTGGCTGCACGGAATCACTTCACTGCTTCTATAAGCAGAACGATACGACGCCCAATCCGATTCGCTACCGCTGCAGGAGACCGATGCGACGCCCAGCCCAATTTCTGGTCGCACGGGTTTACTTCACTGCTGCTGCCGCTGCTATAAGCAGACCGATGCGACGCCCAGTCCAATTAACTAACGCTGAGGGGACCGATGCGACGCCCAGCTCAATTGCTGGACGGATTGATTTCACTGCTACCGTCGCTGCTATAAGCAGACTGATTCGACGCCCAATTCGATTCACTACCGCTTAAGGAGACCGATGCGACGCTCAGCTCAATTGCTGGCTGCACGGAATCACTTCGGTGCTGCTATAAGCAGACCGATACGACGCCCAATCCGATTCACTATCGCTGATGGAGACCGATGCGACGCACAGCTCAATTGCTGGCCGCACGGAATTACTCCGCTGCTGCTGCCGCTGCTAAAAGCAGACCGATGTGATGCCCAGCTCAGCTGCTTGTTGCTCGGGTCGGTGCCAATCCTCGTTGTTGTTGCTGCTGCTAGCACTGCTAGGTGTTGCTCGTTCCACGTCCGTTGTAAGAATAATCGCAGCGCCGAAATGCGCGCGCTTTTATAGCATGGCTTACCCGCGTTCCTTCTTCTGATTGGTCTGTTGTTCTCATGGCATGTTACTCATATATCTTCTTCTTATTATTATTCTTTTATTTTATTTATTCAACCGCCAAATGACCTCTGAGGAATAAAGTGATACATTTTAAATCATCATTCTCTATACTCTCCAGCCGGGAGTTGGAGAACTGCAGTCATGGATCGGGTATATTGACGAAAATTTGTGAATCAGATGAATCAGCAAAAGCGTATTGTGTTTTGTTTACAAACAATACACAGTAGACTTCCAAGATGGCTGAAGAGTGGTTTTAGTAAGTTGGCCCACCTTAGTATATACTTCTAGGCGCCTTGGTGCAAACATAAATAAATGATGTATGGTTAGCTTTTCACCAGGGCTAATTTCACATTCATATGTTTACATACAGACTGTCTTCAAAAACCGAGAACTATTATTATTTCCACGATGGCTAATAGCAAAGATACTCCAGAGGTGAGCATTTATTTTTCTATATTTTTTGAATTACTAATAAATTTTTGTTTTCCATTTAAGCACTTACAAGCCCAAAACATCATTGTAATTCATCCAGGTTCATTATATCTACGAATGGGCCGTGCCTCGGATGTAAATCCATGCACAATTGTACACGCTATAGCTCGTCGACGAAAACCGGGAGGTCATGTTTATCGAGACATTATACTGCCGAAGTTAGTAGCCAAAGCAAAAGAACCACTGCCAGAGTTTGAAGAATGCCGGTTGCAGGTATGGTATAATATTCTGTAGACTGATTTTTTTTGATAAACTTGTTAAATTCATAGGTGTCGCATACGTTACAATCCTGTGTTCAATCTGATGGCCGTAGAAGATATGCTACACCACCTCAACAAATTTCCGCATTTAATCGACGATCAATGCCGGAACCTTTGGAACAAACAAAAGCTGAATGGAAAGATAACATCTCAGGAAATACAGTCATTGGCGAGGAGGTTCTATGGTTGAATCCGAGCGGAGAGTTTAATTTGCACTTTCCTATCAAACGTGGCGAATTGAATCTACACAAATCCGTGGGTGGATCAATGTCTGGTGTAATGACAGACCTGCAGGATATTTGGGAACATGTTTTGAAGCATTGTTTGCGGATTGATTTGAAACAGTTGAGGCAATATAAGGCTGTCCTGGTTATACCCGACATTTACGATAGAGCACATTTGAAGGAATTTACCACGCTTCTGTTGAACAAGATTGGCTTTGGTTGTTGTTTTCTGGTGCAAGATCACGCGGCGGCCACTTTCGGAGCGGGTCTCGGTTACGCATGCGTTGTTGATGTTGGCGATCAAAAGACCTCGGTATCATGCGTTGAAGATGGAATCTCTCATCCAAACACGAGAGTGAGACTAGATTATGGGGGATCGGATGTTACGCAAACCTTTCTCTGGATGCTGCAGAAATGTTCATTTCCATACAAGGAGTGCGATCAAGATAATCCTCAGGACGCTTTACTGTTGAAGCAGTTGAAAGAACAGTACTGCCACGTGAATCTTGATGTGTGTGGTGCTGTTGAAAAATCTTTTACCGTACAACATACCCAACGAGAAATGTGTAAATATACGCTGCAAGTGGGTGATGAGGCAATTATTGCGCCATTGGCGTTTTTCCACACGGAGTTGTTCTCCGTAACGGGGGCCAATAAGTCGCTTCCAAAAACACAAAAACCTAGTGCCGCTCAACCTCATCCAGAAGACTGCTTCGACGCGGAATATTTGCGAGAAACTGGTCGCAGAGGTAAAGAAAATCTCGAACAAACCGCCAATGAGAGTGGTATTACGAATACGGATAACCAAGAGGAGGATATGGTTGTGGACGGCTTGGAACAGGATAAGGAAGGGAAGGCGAACGAGAAAGATTTTCTTTTGCCAGGTGGGCAGCTCATTGGAATCGATCAGGCAGTTTTGCAAAGTATTGAAAGATGTCGTAAGTAATGATATTTTCTTCCTGGCGTTTCTAATCTCTATAAGTTATGCCTTCAAATACGGAAAGAAATAGAACATGAATTTATGAACAAATTCCAGAGTTTTAAACATACACTAGCTGAACCAGCGAACGCCGTCTTCCCCAAAATTGATTTTTTTATATGAATACAGTAATCATTCGATAACTGAACCTGGTTTAACTGGACTGCTCTTTAACAGGGCGAACTGGACTTTGGTCCAGTTAATTTTTTTTCGTAAACAATTCACGCCATATTCAATTTGAAGATTTGCGGTGAAAGGGCATTCGAATGTGATTGAGAAATTAGAAAAATTGAAATTATTTTCGCGTGACAAAAACATTGATTAAATTGATTTTGTTTTATATTATACAGGTCGGACTCGATTATATGTGATTCGATTATATACAATTTTGGACTCGATTATATACAGTTTGCTTTTTTTTAACATTTCAAATATGACTTATTCCAAGTAAATGTAATCTTTGAACGTTAAGGTGGATTTTAGGTGGCTATTATATGTACAGTGGGGTAAAAGTCGTAATTTTTGAAGATTTTGAATATTCACCGAGAACTTTAATTTGATTGATGGAAACAATCAAGTTCAATATGAAGTTTTGTGATAAAATTAATAATCACACATTCAAAATTACTAACTTTGAAATTTTCACTTCCAACACAGTTATTTAAATCCACTAACTTAGATGTTCCACACCACTTTTTTTTACGCGGGGGATACGTACCTCGTAAATAAAACCGCGTAAAAAACCACGTTAATTGGAAAATCCGCATAAAAAATTGCGTTAATTCGAAAATTTCGTCTGGAATATTCGGGATTCTTCAGTCTAACAATCCATATAATAATTACAAAACATTTATCACAATATATATATAATAACATTACAGAATCAAAACAATAACAGTCGCATTGTCATAGTATAAGAACGCGTGTGAATGAACCTGCTATAAAACAAAGCACCATTTTGTTTTATTAATTCGTGTATTTTTACAAGCACAGTTACATAAGTTACCGAATTCTGAATTAAACATATTAACTATGTATATATATCTATGAACAATTTTCCTTATTGTCAATAAGGTAGAAAACCGATTACTCGCGGTTAACTCGAGTTTAGAAGTGTGACATATTTTTATCAGGAAAAGGATGGGATATAAGGATATGTTGACAATGTACACACACACTCTCACTCACACTCATCACACTCAATTATTAAACCTATCTAATAACTACTATGTATCTACATTTCAACTTATTCTATTGTTAGTAAGAAGAGAACCGATTGCTCGCAAATGAAGAAAAGGAGGGGTATAAGGACAATCACACACGAAGATCGCAAAAGCCTCATTGTTTATAGCGAATGTTCTAGAATACCCGAGCAAAAATGCAACAATACAATTTACTGTAGCGTATACCGTATAAATAGGGCACGAAATGCTCAGTACATCGTTTAGTTTCAAATCAACCATCAGTAGCAACTAAGCCAACGTAGTGAATTGTTCAGTATTAGCTAAACCATCATGATGAGATGTTTAGTTAAAACTAATAAACTATCGAAGTAAAATAGTGAAGTGGTGGAACTATCTAGTGATCTGAAATTCACATGGTGAAGTGAAGTGCTCGGTCGGTCGAAGTACCTGCAATTTCGTTGTTTACTGGTAGCTATAGTTCGGTTTTCCTCACGAATGAGGTCATCTGCTGTTGCTAGAAGATTCCCTTGTGATTTGTACACTCTACTGCCGATGCACGTGCAGTACCACTGTTGGACCGTCCAGAGCTAGGTAGACAGGGAAAGACATTCACGAATCGCTGCCCGTAAAAACCCCGTCCCGTTGTACCGCCCGGTGAGCTCCCCGTTATCCAACACCTAAAATCCACGTAAGAATCGTGATAAGTTGCGGCACTAATTTCCTTCATAAGCGCTAAGCTCCGTTACAAGCACTAATTACCATAATATGCTCTAAGGGAGTATAACAAAGAAATGTGAGCTGAGGGAGAGATGTGATATTGCACTGATATTTTTTACGCGGGTACCGAGTAAAAAAAACCGCGCTAATATGAAAATCCGCGTAAAAAAACCTGGGTGTACTACATTTACTCATCTTTTAAATGAAGGCAACAGAATTGGCTTACCCAGTGTTCTTTTTAGTGTAGAGCCAGTTTGAGGCAACAAAGTCCGTAACAAAAAAAAGTTCTATAACTCTGTCATTGTTGGAATTCGAACATATGCGTATAAGGTTTTTTGATGTAGGGCTACGTCTTACATTAAGGGTGCCGAATCAGAAAACAGGTCAGGTTTTCATGAAATAAAGTTAACGTTAATAACTATTTTGCTGCGAACGGATTTTGCCGATTTGCATACTAATCGAATCGGCGATTTTCTAAGATTTGTTTTATATGTTTTATATGTTTTATATCTGTATATGGTTTAAATTTATGAAAATTGGAAGCATTCCCATTTCCCCATACATTTGTTCTGTCCATTTGTGTGCTTTCACGAACAGAGCTGCCAATAACGGACAACTTATGCTGCCGCTAGAATAGAAACAACGAAGGGGGATAGTGAAAAGAGAATATTCGCGAAGTAAACTCCACCCTTGCATAGTAAGTAAGTTGTCGCTAGCGTATTAGCATTGCATTTCCTCTGAGGAAAATTCTCAGAATCTATCTGTACCCGAAACAATATTCTTCTGCTTATTTTGTTTTTTATGTTTCCCCTTGAGCTGTGAACGCTAGCGAATATTTCACTTGAAGTACATCTGGCATTGCAATTAACACAACCATCCGAGCCTTGGCAAAGCTAGCGAAAAAAGAGAAGAGTGCATGATTATTGGCCGCTTCTAGCCATCAGTGTTTGGCTTTGTGTGTGTTGCTTGTTTTCGTTGCGCGAAACTTAGAACTTGTTCGTTTCTTGTACATGTGAATAACACACCTCCGATACTTCTAGTTGCCATTAGTATTTCGGCCTTATTCTGCGTGGAGTGTGAGGTGAGATGACAATTGTCACTTATGTCACGCGATTCCACCAGGCGTATGCCGTGAGAAATCTCACTTGAATGAACTCTCACTTTATTCCCGCTCTCAAATATACGTGACGATTGTCACATGAACTGGGATTTCTAGGTGACAATCGTCGACATGCTTGAGGTGTCGACAGTGCATGAAAACAAATGAAAAAAGGAAGAGGAATAATAAGTGTTTTTTTGGGTCGTATAGAATCGATAGTAATGGTATTATATGTATCAATAAATTCAATTTATCTTCAATTTTCACAGTACGAAAGACAAATTGCAAGTAGTTTGTTTTTTTTGTGAAAGCGGTAGTGAGTCTGTTATTCCTCAATTGGACGAATAAGCACACCGAAATTATTTTCATTTCATGAAATCTATTTATTTTCTCTAAAATATATCTATCATATGGGTCTTGTGTTTCATCTATCTATCCGCGAGTCATCGTCACCGAACTGCATATCCATTTCAGAAGCCGTGGTATATGCCCGAGCCGGAGCCAGAGCAACAATTTAACACTGAGAGTGCAGAGAGCAGCAGCAACTACGACCAAAACAAACAAAAATGCTAAACTTTACAGGATGCAATCAACTGTTTCACCAAATCTAAATCAAATACCTGCAAATTCGGCAGAATGTCCTGATACACTAACAACAGGCCAGGTTAAATCAGATCTATAGATACGGTACTGACTGCAGCAAAACAAATATCTGACCTCTCTGAGCGAAACAAATAAAATTCTGGGATGCCAGATGTTTTTTCTCAAATATATGCGATAAAAATCTGAAATATTTGTAAATATGTGCTAATGTCTGACATACTGACCAGCTTCGTTTATCATATGGAATCAATAATGTTTTGTCACTATTTTAAATAGCCTGCAGCAGGAATAAAAGGTTATGATAAAAGTTAAATGTCTACAAATTCGTGAACACATGTGCGAATGTGGCATCTCTGATCAGATTTGGCAACCAGCAGAATGAACGCCTTGTCACTTGCTGTTCATCCTCTCACATACATCAAATGAACCTCTCACGGCATCCGAAACGACTGTAGGAATAGAGTGAGGAGAGTTGCGTGATGGTGATGTGACAATTGTCATCTCACCTCACACGCCGCGTAGAATCAGGCCGTTTGCTTTCGTGTGTATCGGCTCTGTTCTGATGCAACAAGCTCCTAGCTTTGTTGACGGTTTTGACCGAGAGTCGAGAAATGATTTTTCATGAACGGTCATGCCGATGTTTGTTTCTCCCGATGTTTCATTTTTATCGCTGCAACTGTGTGCATCTGTTAGACGCGTATATGATGTTTGTTGAATGGCGATGCGTGCCTCTCGTTAAATACTGCATTGTGCATTGATATAAAAAACAAATTGCTACATATGATCAATTAGTGTATTGTTCTCGCAATGGTAAGAAAGAATCGTTGCTTTTCGAAATGATTCTACAAAATCACGCATGGAATTAAACCTTTTCAGGGTCCCCGGAACTTTTCACTAAAGAGTTATTTATGAAATTTCGACGTATTCGCAAATATTTCCCATTTCCTTCAGAGTTTTCCGAAAATTTTCAATTGTCATGTTTGGTTGAAATATGTGTAATATTTTTAGGAGACCCCCTCTTCATTCCACAGGAGGGTGGGTGTCATATCATCATAAAAATATTTCTCGTACCCAAAAACCCTCACAGCTCAAATTTGGCTCGATTGGCTTGATTAGTACTCGAGTTATGCAGAAGTTTGTGTTTCATTTGTATGACAGCCCTCTTCCCCTTAGAGAGGGGAGAGGAGTGTCGAACCACCATGAAAACATTTCGTGCCCTCTAAAACCTCCACATGCCAAATTTGGTTCCGTTTGCTTGATTGATTCGCAAGTTATGCGATTTGTATGGAGGTTTTAGGGTGCAACGAATGATTCTATGGTGGTTAAATACTCCTCCCTCACTTGGGGGGGGGGGGTCTACCATACAAATGAAACACCAATTTCTGCATTACTCGAGAATTAATCAAGCAAACGAAACCAAATTAGGTATATAGAGGTTTTAGGGCGCAATAAATATGTTTAGAATGGTTAGACACTCCACCTCTCTCTCTAAGGGGGGTGGAGTGTCATACAACTGAAGGACAAATTTCTGCATAACTCGAAAGCTAATCAAGAAAATGCCAAATTTGACATGCGAAGGTTTTAGGGGACACAAAACGATTGTATGGTGTATAGACACTCCTCCCATCTCTCTGAGGGAAGAGGAGGAGGAGGGCTGCCATACAAATGGCGCATGCATTTCCGCATAATTCAAGGACTAATGAAGCAAACGGAACTAAATTTGGCATGTGGAGGTTTTATGGGGAAGAAACATTTCTAAGATGATTCGACACTCCCCCTCCCTCTCTGAGGGGGGCTCCCATACAAATGAAACACAAATTTCTGCATAACTCAAGAACTAATCAAGCAAACGAAACCAAATTTGGCATGTGGAGGTTTGATACTCCTCCCCCTCTTTTAGGATGGGCTGTCATACAAATGAAAAACAAATTTCGCCATAACTCGAAAACTAATCAAGCAAATGGAGCCAAATTTGGCATGTGAAGATTTTAGGAAAGAGGGGTGGTCTGTCTTTATTCTATCATATTTTCTGTATCAAACATTTATTTCATGTAACGGAGAAACATGTTATTTGCAAGTGGTAGAAAAATCTTGAACGAGAATTGTTTTTTTTTTGCCCCATTTATGTATATTTTTTTTTATCTGTATTTTAGTGACTTTCAACACATTTGGCTGGTTCGTCACTTTGCTTCCATTTTTGGAAGAATGTCGGGAGTGAGAATTGAACTCGTGACCTTTAGCGTGAGAGGTATGAATGTTACCACTACGCCAGATCGCCTCCACCCATTTATGTATTTTAGGCTCATTAGCATTTGAGTTGTGACAGAGCCGAATTTTGATCGTGTACATGTCACATGTTTTATCATATCTATAATTAGCACATTATACAGTTGTCATTATAATTAGTACATTATACAGTTGTCATTATAATTAGCACATTATACAGTTGTCTGTATAATGTGCTAATGGCACATTATACAGTTGCGTAAGAGTATTTCCTTCTATACCATTGCATATGGTACATTTACACAGTAGCCATTTAGGTGTAAGAGTATTCCTTCTGATCTTCCATTATCCAGTTAGACCACCGGACAGTGGAGACAGTTGATTGATCATTGTTGAGTTATATATAGAACAGCAGCCCGATGTGTCTTGCAGAACAGAGCAGTTGTATGGGTTGATTAGAAGATCAATCAATGAACAGTTCTACGATTGGACTCATGAACTTGCGCTTAGTAAGAAAACGTGAATGTTTGAAGGTATTGATAGCAAAAAACAAATTTTGGGCGGGACGAAGTTTGCCGGGTCAGCTAGTTTTATATATATATATATATATATATATATATATATATATATATATATATATATATATATATATATATCTCCTGAGGGAAGATTTCAAAGATTCACTCTCTGTTTCTAATTTCATTGTTTATTTTTCAGCCAACGACGAGCTCAAACGTAAGATGTACGGATGCATTCTGGTTGTCGGTGGTGGAATGAAATTCGTCGGCATTAGCAACTGGTTACAGAACCGTGTGGCACTCAAAATCCCTCTAATGTATCGTTCAGAGCATAATATCGTCACTAGCTCAAAGGATATTGATCCAGAAATAACATCATGGAAAGGAGCTGCCATTATGTCTTGCCTCGAGAGTGCTGCGGAACTATGGCTTTCTAAAGCGGAGTGGAACAGGTACGGACTTCGGATACTGCGTGAAAAGGCTGTGTTTATGTGGTAGGATTATCATTTCACTGGGAAAAAAATTATGTGAAATAGCGATCGCTAAAGTATTTTTAACTCTCGGAAGAACGACGGTTATTGAAGAATCCTGGCTCTTCCCTTGTACACTAATATATTGCTATACATCTTGTTCGATGACTATATGGTGAGTAATACTACGAAACATTTTCGCTAGGAAATCGTAGCTTACATAGTCGGACGTAATGATTGAACTCATCCGTTATCCGGTATAACCATATCTTTTCCTTAAACTATTTTTGAGTCTTTGGCTTCAATGGATTCAAATCTGTCCGCTTGTGCAACTATCGTGTGATACGTTATTTTCGTGTTGAATTTTAAGTTTTTTCTTCGCCTGAATATCAGCCATAGTTTGCTCGATCGAACGAATATCGCGTTTGTTTTCGCTAGGAACTAGAAATAATTCCCTTTTAGTATTCAAATATTCACAGATCTCAACCTGCCTTACCATAACCGTATGATTTATTTGTCTCAGTTTTCTTCGCGGCCTCCAAAGCTGCTTCCTGGCCGATGAGATGAGCGTATTTGTCTTTGTAATTGGACACAGGAACTGCGATTTCGGCTTCTTTGAGAGGTTTTTTCTGGCGTTCTTCTTCCAGCAATTTTTGCTGCTTTCGTCTTTGAGTATACGCTTCGGCGGTTTGCTTATTCCAGGGATCTCCATTCCTACGCACTGCCAATTCTTCCTCCGAAGGCATATGTTCTTTCTTGTAAACCACTATATATCGATCTACGCCTTCCACACCAAAGCTCATTGCAACTAAGCCAGCAATTTCGGCGATGTCATGTCTGAAATATGAGATGGTATAAGATGCACGCGTTTCTGAATAATGCTCGAAATAATAAATACACTACTGTACGGTGGACTTTATCCAGTGGCTGAAATTCCATGAATCGACGATTGGAGTCTTTAACGAGACGACCTAAACGTTCCTCAGCGTATTTCCGAAATCTATTCAACTCGTCCCGTTCCTTGTTTTTCATCTGCTCCAGCTCCTTTTTTTGCTCTAAATTTAGAAATGGTTGGTATCAAATGCGACATTTATTTTGCACGATAAATACTTTCAATGATTTCTCGCTCTTTTTTATCTCTAGTAGGAGGTTTATCCATCGATCCAAGAATTGATCCTAGCAGGTCCATGTTAGTTTGCTGCCGTCGCGCCTTTTTAAAACTATTTGGAATTTTAATTCAAATGTTTTCGTTTTCTGTTATGCTGTTAGATTTCTCAATCCATAACAAAAATATAAACAAGATTTGCAGGTGGTTGAAAGGAAGGTGGTACTTTTGTGCGAAGGGGAGTGCTACAGGAACATCGTATGCAGGAATGCCAGATGTAAAGATATTGGGCCTGATTCTCGAATACACTTCACGGTGGAAACAAAATGAACGGCACGCCACTGAACTACGTTTTACGAGTTAGTGAAGTGTCGAAGATAATAATGAGTTTTCAGGCAGAATGAGAACTTTTCAAATGAAAAATCATTAATGAAAATTAACTTCTTTGTATCAAACTGGTATTTAATGTGAGTGGAAAACTTTGTTTTCTTCATGTGATATAATAATCTCATACAAAAATTTCATCTGAAGATAATTTCATATTGACGAATTTACTTTGGATTTACAATCAGATGGCGCAGCGAGTAAAATAGGATGTTTTGTTTTTTTGGTATGAAATTCGTTCAAATTTTCTAGAAAAATCAGAATTTATCTTCAAATTTCCCGGTTTCATGTATTCTTTCCACGCTGAAAAGATTAGAAAATCATCATTTTACAATGTGCTATGTACATTACGAGGAATGGCTTGTTATAAGTATTGTAACATTATTTTTTTTCAACTAAGTAAAGGATGAATAGGGTGTTTTCGCTAAAAATACTGCAAATCCTTCTCGTATCGGCCCCTACGTAATCAATGGCCAATTTGATATGATATCGATTTCATCGCAATTATCCATAGTATCAATAACCGGTATGCATTATCAAACTTAAAATTTTCGAAGATTATCTATGACTTTGGTCAAATCGCATATTGAAACCATCGTAAATATACAAAACTCCAACTTTCTTACCATATACTGACTACATGCAATGGCTGAAATGAATCTAAAAATAAAATAAAATGAATAATCACCACCGAATCTTGCTTTTCAGTGCGTAAAATAAACAAACACCCTCACTTTTGTGGTTCTGAACTCTAATGTAGATGTCGCATGAGCTGATTCAGCTTTGCGTAAATTCGACAATTATAATGATAAGTTTAGAGGGAAACTAATCTTGTATTCAGATGTCGACACCGTAACGTTGTCATCGCGGATACGTTTCATTCCGTTTCCACCGTGAAGTGTATTCAAGAATCAGGTCCATTTACTTTATTGAACTTCAAAATATGAAAGGATTAATAAATAGGTGGATTCAATTGTTTTGATTGTTTTAATGTTTTAATTGTTTTAATGAATGATGAAAGTTCAAAAAATATAATTTTATCGTTCATAATAATAAGTACCTAACATTTGGTGAGAAGTAAAATTGAATCATAATTAAGTTTATTTAATAGTCAATAATACTGAAACATTTTGCTTCTGATTCCTTATTAAAAATGTACTTCGTTCAATTTTATTAGTTCGATTATTTGCACCTTCAATAAAAATACTTTTTTATGTAGTGAAATATTAACACTTTTTCCCCCTCCTGATTATCGGGTCTCTTTTGACATTTCTACTGGATTCTTTTTGACAACCAATTTGATTCTATCCGAATGATCCAGAATAAAAGCACTTAACAATGTACAGTAAGTTACCTCTAATTCGACATACCGAGACACCACTCAGTATTGCATTAGAGGTGATTGTGACCAAGTAAAGTTAAGTGGAAGGTAAAACGTAATGTCAGAAATGCCGTTCGGACGTATCCCGTAAGTTTGAACTTATTTACATAAATGGTATCCAAACAACACTAAACATTGACTACAGTTTCGCCGGCACGGTTGAATGTCGTTATGAACCAGCACTAAACAAAGCTGCAAATTATGCGCCAGTGGCGGTACCACGATCAAATCACTCCCTGAATCACATTAGCCGAGCCAGCTGGCGGAAGCATATGCAAAAGGTTACTAGGTTACTATTTTCAACGACAACTGTATATTTATTATACTGCTTCAAATACCTTCGACGAAATCAAATGTAACCATACCAACGTAAGTAATAACATAAACAAATCCAAACTTTTCGTATTGCCATTCCTCATACGTCTTTTCTAAATAGTGTAAATTACGAGCCACCTGTTAACTCCACCATCTTGATTGTGACTTGTAATTGGACATTCGCGATGACAGTGGTACAGTATCGGCATCTTGTGGACACCTTCAATCTTGGGCCATAATTTGGGTCCCAAACTCGATGTTTACAAAAATGTCCAATTAGGGGCGAAATTGTTCAATTATATATGTCGCATTACAAGTCTGTCGAATTAGAGGTAACCTACTGTATATTATTTTGAATCATTTTCGACCATGTTCAGGGTATATGTGAAACCAACGTTGAATCGACGGCATATACAGCCGGTTTGACATTTGTTTACTTTTGTTATTGTAGATCTAACGTAAAAATCTACAACCAAGGCGCCTCTATATATACCAGGTGAAACAATCATATTAAATGCACTTTCACATTGGAATTGCTGTCGGTATTGTTTACAAACAGCATCAGAACGCTGCCGGCGGCTCTCTACGAACTGCTACGACGCTTATTAGAACGATGCCTACTATGTTCGACTTTCGCGAATTTTTGTGGAAAAGAAGAGATGTTTTTGTAGAATTTCATTCTTATTTCCACTACTCTCGCATGTGAAAATGCAAAAATGGCGTATCCTAGCAATAACAAAACAAACAACCCCCGCTCCGCAAACCGTAATTCCCATCTTATTGAAGTGATGATGTTGCTTCACCTGTTATACATTGATATAAGCGCCTTGTCTACAACTAGGCGGCGCAGCGGTGAAAGCGATGATGGTTTTAAATTTCGCAAAGTGAGTATATGTAAGGTGTGTAGTTCTTTCCATAAATTACAATGTTATAACCAGGAAAAATATTTGATTGCGATGAGTTTAGAAGAAATTTAATTCTGCGCAATTTCATATACGAGGTATGTTCAAAAAGTATCACGGGTTACGTATATTGTAATTTCGATTATTTAGTGGCGTTATGTTGGTACTCATGTATCATTTATGCCGACAAGTTCGGTCATTTTGAATGTTCAGTTAATTATTGACAGTTGCTTTGCTTGCACGTATTTTGGCTCGTCTTCGATTTTTCAAAAAACACAAAATTCGCGATACTTTTTGAACACACCTTGTATAACATGCTAATTGCTTATGAAAACTGTATAAATATTGACAATGGCTGAATCAAAAAAGGAAATTCGAAAGCACAATTAAAAACAAGTTGAAAATGCTTTCGAATTTTAAAATGAATTTTTATTAGAGAGCGAAAACAAAGACTGGAGAATAAAATTCGATTGGAGGGGTGACACTCAAGACAACCGACCCGGGGTGTCACCCGGTCACAGGTTATTAATACAGTGGATAATGGCGATGAAATCGATATCATATTAAGTTGGATGATATCATTGATTATGTAAGGGCCGATCCGAGAAGGATTTGCAGTATTTTTACAGCAACACATGCTACTCATCGTTTACCTGTTGAAAAAAAAAAATTAAGTTACAACACTTATAACAAGCCATTCTTCATAATATAGGGGCTTACATGAGACGGACACCTTGAGTAAACGTTGATTTTTCTCGTGAATTCCACAAAAAATATATACCTATCTCACCACAAATTGGTAGTCTAGGTGTCCTTTTATAATAAAATTTATCTTTGACATCTCCGACATCTTAGAGAAAATAAGATTGAGTCGGAAAAAACGAACACTTGACGGACAAGATGGACACCTGGGTTGGGAAAGATGGACACTAACTGAAAATTTAAGTTTATGTACTCGATAAGTTTTAGGGTTATGATCGAACAAAAAGACTAGACTAAAATCACCTAGAAGGGCTTGTAATTTTTCCCATTTTTCATGTCTAAAATAGCTTCCAGTATTCGGAATGACAAATTCGGATTACGTTTCAAAAACCGCTCTGCTGATTCGTCCATAATATCTGGTTGCACTTGCAAACGTAGTTAGTGGACATCTGTTAAAAAAAGGAGATAATCAAATTGTTTTAAAAACAAAATGTTTGTCTTCAGTCGGTGGAGTGTCCGTCTTGCCTGACTCGATTAGAATTTTATTTTCATCAATATTTCTGGAGTAAAAATGAGAAAACTTCACCGCTGATTCGATAAACTGGAAGAGAAGTGATGGTAAAACACTCACATTTTCTTATTTTCTGCAGACGAAAATTTACATCGAGCTGCTCTTTGTAGTATGCTTTTTTGTTTTTATAAACAATTTTAACAGAAAACCAGCTAGGTGTACACAGTAAGTTTCAAATGTACACTGTATTGCAAGTTTGTACATCATTAAAATTTAAAATGAAAACGTATTTTTTCCAATTCATTTATTTGTAAGGCTCAATCGCATAAGCTTTGCGGAGCTGCTTATTCAAGATTTGTTTATAAAAACTATGGATGGGTTATACCTATGGTATAACCGCAAGGTTGACGTAGGACTGCCGTTGGCTTAGGTAATCAATTGTATCTCCTCAATTAGCAATAATCCCACCTCGAATGTTCCAAATTGGGTACGATATCTGCGCTGCGCAGAGCTATCTTTTGTGTGCATTGATTAAATTATTGATCAAACTAGTGGATGAATGAAACTATTTAAGAATTCAATTGCAAACAAATCTCAATTTAAGTCAATTCATGTATTATGGTAGTAGTTATCGCAGCAAATATGTAACTACATTTTGCGTTTTGCGGTATGTGTAGAAGTTCGGTGAGCTGGCGACATGAATAGATATCTTCCAATGCAGTCTAGAATAATCGAGCCAAAGCGTTGCATTTGTACCCGCTTTTGTAGACCGTGTGAGCAAAACGAATTCCGGAGTGTAAAAATGCATAGGGGTATAGAAGTATTGCCGACTTGAATGTATCTGCAATGCCGATTTTCTTGGTTTCGGAATCTGTATTGGGAAAACACATTCCGGTTTGCAAAAATGCAAGCGAATTTAAAAGTACCCGTAGTTTGCATCTATTTTGCAATGCCAATTTGTCCAGGCTCCATGTTTTTGAAATCTGTGTTAGGGAAACATTCCAAGTTGCAAAAACGAAAACGAGTACAAAAGTACCCGCTGCTTGCATCTAATTTTCAATGCCGATTTTCTCAGGCTCCATGGTTGAAGTCTGTGTGAGTGAAACATTCCGATTTCCAGAAACGCAAACGAGTACAAAAGTACTCGCAGCTTTCATCAATTTTGCAATGTCGATTTCCCCAGGCTTCATGCTTTTGAAGTCTGTGTTAGGGAAATATTCCAATTTGCGAAAACGCAAACGAGTACAAAAGTTCCCGTTGCTTGCATCTAATTTGCTATGTCGATTTCCCCAGGCTCCATGGTTTTGGAGTCTATGGTAGGGAAACATTCCGATTTGCAGAAACGCAAACGAGTACAAAAGTACCCGCAGCTCACATCTATTTTGCAATGCCGATTTCCCCAGGCTTCATGATTTTGAAGTCTGTGTTAGGGAAACATTCTGATTTCCAGAAACGCAAGCGAGTACAAAAGTACTCGCAGCTTGCATCTATTTTGTAATGTCGATTTCCCCAGGCACCGTGGTTTTGAAGTATTAGGGAATCATCCATTCATTCCAGCGATAGTACCTCAATCGTTGCGCAATCATAACTGAGTGGATTTCCAAGCGACACTCGCTTATATACCGATTTGTGTGATTTAAATAGCCTGTTTGAAAGCAATTTTAGGGCTATTGAAACAAGTTTTTGAGTCAAAAAGTAACAAGCATATAACGCGTAGACATTTTATCTTTCGAATGAAGTGTTTGTCATACCATTTCCTTCAGTTGTTTAGGATCTATTAACGCTCAAAATCTCGTTCTCCGGTGTAACGCTTTCGTTTTCGAAACTTTAAACTTACACCCCAGTATAGAAATGAAAGACGTAGTCCTACGTCAAAAAATTCAACTTAAATCTATGTTTAGTAGGTTTCGACCGATTACTCGCGGTTTACTCGAGGTTAGAGGGGCAACAATTTTTGTGGGACGGGTCAGGTTAGGGATATGGATATGAGGTATCGTTGTCTCAACCGAGGGTTGCCGCACGCACTGTAGCATTGTGCGTAATGACCAGGGATAGCATCTGATGTTCGATTAGCTGTCGAGGATGGGCGACGATGAGGTGAGGGGACAAGATAAACAAACTAATAACGAAAAAGAAAAAACACAAAAGCATTAAATTCTTACACTAGACCGTTTCACGAACATATAGATCAACTGCATATAGCAGATGTCGCGAATTCCCAACACGTCTCTAACAGGAACATAGGGTTGTCTTCCTTGAGCCCTAAGGGCATTCAAAAGGTACTCTCTGGCTGCGTAATTATCCGTGCATTGCCAAACTGCGTGATCGATGTCATCGTAACCGTTTCCACACCGACAGACATTGCTTTACAAGATTTATTCTGTGGAGATGCACATCTAACGAGTAGTGGTTGGACATAAGTCTACTCATTACACGAATGAAGTCACGACTTAAGTCCAAACCTTTGAACCACCCTCTCGAAGAAACCTTCGGAATAATTGGATATAACCACCGTCCAAGACTTCCAGTGTCCCAATCGGTTTGCCAACTCAAGAGAGAACTCTGATCCAGTAATTGGAAAAATTCATCGTATGAAATCTGTCCATCAAACAATTCGCCTTCCTGGGCATCCACCTTTACCAGAATGTTCGCCTTCTCATTGCCAGGATTGAGCAATGAGAGGGGGCCAATACAAAGGTTATCTTATAAGATCTTTCGATCAGTGCACTCATCTGCTGCCTCACTTTTGTGAGGAAATAGGATGGGTACCTACTAATTTTCATCGACTGGAGAGCCTCAAGCGAACTGAGACTATCCGAGAAAATGATGTAATGATCTTGTTGGAGATCATCCCCAATGCGAAGTCGATTGCTGCCAGCTCAGCAACATAAACGGAACAAGGTTCCTGCAGTTTACGGAAGGCGCTCGAATTTTCATTGAAAACACCGAAGCCAGTAGATCCATCGAGGCGAGACTCATCAGTGAAGTGTCTTTTCATGCAATTGACTTTGTGGTGCTTTCGGTTAAAAATATGGGGAATGGAAGTTGGTCGAAGCTGAAATCGCAAGTATTGCTTGTTCCATCGACAGATCGTATTCAATTGAGGAACTACTGATGGTGAAGTGAGCACGGTCTGGAGTAAACGATGGAAGATAAATATCTGACGAAATATAGTGGTGATAAATTCTCATAAACCGAGATTGTATATTTAGATGAAGAATTTTTTCAATGTTTTCAATCACAAGTGTGTTCGTGACTTCGCATTTCACCAGTATTCTGAGAGAAAGTTCCCACGATCTATTCTGTAGTGGTGTTATTCCTTCCAGAACCTCGAGACTCATGTGATGCGTTGAGTGCATACAGAAGAGAGCTATACGCAGACAATAATATTGAATTCGTTTCACTTTTAGATGGTGACTTTTAGCTGCTGAGAGAAAGCAGAAAGAGCCATACTCCAGAATAGATAGAATATTTGTTTCATAAAAGGGTTATGAGATCTCCTGGATGAGTTCCCCACCACGTACCGCAAATCGAGCGGAAAAAGTTAACCCTCTTCTGACATTTTTGCTTCAAATACGTGATGTGGGTATTCCAAGTGCATATTGAATCAAACCAGACACCATGGTACTTGAAGGTCAATGCTTCTGCCCAAAAGCTTAAGTTGTTATTGGGCTGGGAACCGCTTTCGAGTAAACACTACCAGTTCAGTTTTCTGCGGCGAGAATTCGATCCATATGTTCCTCGACCAAGAAAACAAGTTATCTAGAGAACTTTGCAAGTTTTCAGGATGGGAACCTCTGACGGAAACTACACCATCATCTGCAAGCTGTCACCGTTCTGTAAAAAAAAACTGTCAATATCTTTCACATAAAAAATATAAAGAAGGGAGCTGAGACATAAGTCTTGGGGTAGACCCATATAACTATTTATGGAAGTTGTCAGCTGTCCACGGAGGAAGTTCATTCGCGTTTCTGACAACAAATTGTACAAGAAGTTATTCAAAATCCCGGGAAGTCCACATCTGTCCAGATTGTCTGATAGAATTTCTATGGAAACCGAATCAAAAGAATCAAAGAATGATGATTTTTTAACCTTTTTAGCGTAGAAAGAATACTCGAAACAGGTAATTTAAAAAAATGCAGATTTTTTAATTTATTAAGTTTAAAATTAAAAAAAAAAAACATTTAAACATCATTTTACTCGCTGCGCCCATCTGGTTTTAAATCTAACGTAAATTTGTTAATTAGCTAGATATGGAATTAGAGGAGAATTTCTGTATATCGAGTTTTATTCCATTTGTATAGCGCCATCTATATATCATATTCATCGCCGTTTCTGGTTACTCTTTACTCTCTACATGTATTTTAATGTCAATTTCACCTAAAAACAGGGGTACGACTAAAACGTCAAATCCATCATATTGCCAGTGTACCCAATATTGCTGCGGTTTATTGACATTTTGGTTCAATAAATTACTGTTGTTTACAACTCGGTTCGGTTATATAGTCGAATAGTGGCTAACTTTAAACTCCATGTTAAATGTGAACACCTCCATGTGAAACCGAAATATGAGAATCGCTCATGCTGTTAGAATAAAGCAGCGCATTTTTCGATTTCAATCCTCGTAAATGATTTGTTGATAAACAAATGACGCCATATTGATTTTGATTTTGGGTAGCCTATATTCAATTGATGTCTAACCCCTGCCTAAAAATTGCAAAACTCAAACGTAAACATTGCTTTGGTTTTATGTTTAATTGAATAATTCTTTTGCACGCAGGAACTAGTGCATAATAATCAACAAAATATTACAAATGCATTTGCACTTTGTTGTAGGAGTAACATACTGAACATAAGGTGAAGCTTTGTCAAAAGATTACGATGCAAAAACAAGATCTCGAGGCAGTGGTCAATTCTCAAAAAGAGCAACTTTTACGGTATGAGAAACGATTGAAAGGTGCGTATTTCAACTAGTCATCAGACTCAAAAATCGAATATTGTTACACGATGTTGCAGATGTCGTAACCGCATACAAGGGTTTGCTGAAGGAGAAAACCGCGCTCGAGACGAGCCTTGCCGCTTTCACGAGTAATGGGAGCAGTACAGATTCCGGCAATGTGGAGCAAACAAATGCTTCCGCTGGTACGAAAGAAAGTAATGGCGAAAATCTTAGAGAACAAGTAGCTACGCTGATGAACTCGTTAGCCACTCTTACGGCGGAAAAAGGCCGCATAGAGGTTTCGTTTAAAAACGATCGGAAACAACTTCGAGAGGTTATCGCTGAGAAAGAGGCAACCATTCGGGATTTGGAAGAACAGATAAAGGCCCTCAACTACACGATAAAAACAGATTTAGAGAATTGCAAAACCAAAATGAAGCATGACCGTGAGGAAGAATGTAATGGACAGCTGGTGATGATCTGCGAGCTACAGAAACAATTGCTTGACGAACGGCATCTCAATGAAACTTTGGAAATGCAGCTTAGGGATTTGAAAATTCAATTCAATCAACGACATTCCGAGAAACGGGTCAACGAAATGCCTCAGGCGTCGGAATTGACAAAACAGAGCTCTGAGCAGTTGGAAAGCTCGAAGAAGGAAAATGCAGCACTTTCATCGCTCCTTCATCAGTTTCAGGGGGAGATAGACAACTTGAAGCGCCAGCATGCCTCAGCTATCAAAAATGAACAAAGACGGGTTTTTGTGGCTGAAGAGAGAAGTAAAAAGTTAGAGGAAGTACACGAGGAACGCGTTGCCAATCTGGAGGCACGTCTTGCCGAGTTGAGTGATGTGGTTGGCACTTACGATCGATTGAGACAACTAGACCAAGATAACATTTCAAAGCTGAAGGAAAAATTATCGAAATTAAATTTGGACAACAATACGGCCAGACGTGTGAGCCAAGAAAGCAACGTCGAAAGGATAGTTGAGGAAATTAGTTATTTGAAAAATTTGTTACTGGCTGAAAATAGCAAACTAGAAAATCCATTTGATTTATCGTGCCTATTTTCGATCAGTGCTACAGTAGAGGATGCTGGTCATCAGCTAACTGATTTGGAAGATTACCGTAGTTTACAACATAGCCATGCACAGGTTTTAAGTGAAAACGAAACTTTGAAGGCGAGCATTGAAGTGCACAGCACTAATACTAAAACTCTCCAGGAGAAAATTAAGGTTCTAAACAAGAATATTGACGACCTTGAAGTGGAGTATAAGAATAAACAAATCGAATACAATAATGTGATCAAAACAGAGAAAGCACGAACCCAAGAATTAATTTGCGTTCTGGAGTCAGATTTTAAATCCAAACTTTCCCAACTAGAAATGCAACTTAAAAAACAACGCGAACGATCGTTACAACTGTTAGAAGAGAAGGAAGAGGAAATTAAATCACTTCGAACATCATTCGACATTCTGATGCATGATGGTAACGGACAGAAGCAACCAGTCAGTTCCGAAAACAACAATTCAGACTATGCTGACAATTTTCCAGCAGCATTGTCCAAAAAGATGAACGCCCTGAACTCGGTTTTCAAAACGGAACCTAACGGTAACTCTGAGACGCACCACATACTGCATTACGCTCATGAGTTGGCTCGCAGAGAAATCGAAATAACTTCGTTGAGAACGGCGAAAAACAACACCGAAGCGGCTCTCCGACAGGCCTTACACGATAAGATTGCCTCGCAGGAGGAGTTGCATGAACACATTGCTAACCTGGAAGAACAAATTGATAGGTAAAGTGGTGTCCTATTTTAGCCCTCACCTGACAGTTATGTACTCTACTTCCAGATTGGAACGGTGCAAATCACGAGAAGGGGCCAACCTGGAATACCTGAAGAATGTTGTGCTTAGTTTCCTCACTTCGCAAAATACCGAGGGCAAGAAGCATATGATTAATGCAATCGCAGCTGTACTAAAATTCAGCAGTGCCGAAATGGCATCTATTCAGGGTCTTGATGGAGGCAAAAGGTGAGCTAAGATAAACAAGACCTATAGCGATAACATATCTTGAACGGTGGGATTCCAATAAAAATGTATTACACAAGTTGTTGATGTTTGAATAAATGAATGAAATGTAGATGAAAATTCAATCAAACCTTCTGTCGCGTAGAAAATAGTGTCGGGTAATTAGGATTTCTTAGGGTACTATTATATAAATCGAGTCGATAAGAATCGACCATCACTTTATTTTGTATTTTGTAAATCGAGGCAAGCGTATCGATTCTAGTTCTAGCCCGAACTTCTTGTGTTGTTGTTAGCATATATGAGAGCGTTTTGAAATGTTTCCCAAAGAAAACATCAGAGACGCAAACCAAAAAAAAACTAATTCTCTGAAGCTATACAACAAGCTCGAACGATAATGACAGTTTATAGATACCGGGCAAAGTCGATAGCATCGACCGAGTGAAAGCTATCGGCAACGTAAATAGAAAACTAGGTACACTGGGCCCTATTATATAAATCGAATCATGAAGTCGATACAATCATTACCACTATCATATCTATTCATCTAGAAATGCAACTTAAAAAACAACGCGAACGATCGTTACAACTTTCCAGCAGAAATCATATTTCCAGCAATTTCCAACAGCTCCAGCAGAAATCATATTTCTAGAAATCGCCATATGAGCCTTAATAAAATATATATTTTGGATAAAAAAAAAAAAATATCTATTCATGTGTTACGATCAGAGCTGAAATTTGTCACTGTCACTGCACATATTTTAGCTACCATGACGACCATGGCAACATTATCATCGAACGACGTGCAACAAAATACAAACCGACAAAACAAGTTCACTTTTATGGTCAAGACGGGAAAACTATGTCACTTGATGTAATGCAAGTTTACACTTTAGTCGGCTTGTATAACTAAAGTTTACACGTTTACGTTTATTTATTTACGTTGCACTTCGTAAATATCCTTATTGTATAAAAATGCTAAACTTCGAGGAGAACAAAATATATAAATGAGTCTAAAAACTGCCAGATACGTTTTTAGAGACGAATGAACTGAAAAGGGATTTAATCGAAGAGGAATGTCTTCATTAGATCGGCATATGAAGATTTATCATTGCTAGTTGAATTTCTGTCTTGAATTCACCCGCAATAAACACCTTATGTGTAATATTAGGAAAAATGATACATGTAACGAATTACATAAAGGCATAATTTATGCAAGAAGCCTAAGAGCCTTCGCATACTACAGACTTTCTGTCAACCAACAGTTTGGTCAGGTCGGCCTTCTGGTGCAAAAACCGACCCAACTGAATTGGCGTAATGTACACACATGCATACCTCTCCGTACTGATTAGGAAGCCGACCAAACTATCGGTCGACAAATCAGTCTACAGTCTGCGGGGGCTCTAAGCATAACTGTTTCCTTATCTTGGTGTGTCTTGGTTTAATGGTAAATCTTTTTTTTCTGTATATAGTGACTTTCAACATATTTGGCTGGTTGGTCACTTTTACCTTCCATTTCGGAATAATGTCGGTTGTGAGAATGGTAAATCATTGAAATTTATTTGAAATTTTAAAAAATCTTCGGTCACACCATTAATGAATGTTATTAGTATTTATACCGAAATTCTTATAAAGAATAACGGAGAAGTTTAAGAGAACAATTTGTAGATATCTTTGAATAGAATCAAAAAGTCAATTTAAACTGTTCGTCTTGCTTCAATGAGTTCCATGGATTTTCACGTGCGGTATGTTGCACTAGGATATGTATGCAATTTGTGGTTTTGTTCCTCATCGCGAAATATTGGACCTGTATGTTTTTATTCTTTCATTATTAATTGAAAATTGCGCTTTTTTCTTTTCGTTTTTTTTTCCAAAAATGACATTTTTAAATTTCATAACTTTTAACTACTGGGCCGATTCAGATGATCGATATAACAAATTGGAGCCAACGAGCTAGTCTTTTTTGAAAAGTTGAAGGTTTTTTACATAAAATTTGCAGAAATCAGAGAGGTTTGTTTTTCGTTTTTGAGTTATGAATTTTCAAACCTATCATATTTTGGTTGCGCGGGTAACTTAATAAAAATATAACAGATAAACTAATTTTATTCCGAACCTGCCATATGCATAGTTAGAAACCATAAGATTGTCTTAACTTATTGTATTGAATCTAATCAAAATGGATATCGATATAAGGAGCCTTATTATAGAAATTGAATCGAGGATTCGATACAATCACTATCACTATCACACCGAGTAAAATCTGGAATTATAGAAATAGAGGAAAACAGCTCGATTCGTTACTCTGCTCGAATGTCAGTGGCCATGCTGAAATATTTTGAAACGAGTTTGAAATGTTTCACAAAGCACTATAGAAAGGATGCCAAATCTTTTTTTGAGACATCTGCTACGAAAATTATAAATATATATGTTTTCAGAAGTGTTAATATGGTTATGTTTTGGAGAAAACTTTTATTCCCTCAACGAATGAAGCTTAATGTGCCTAATGCATTCATGGATGTGTATTAAAAACGACATCATGGAACAATTTGCTTTACAAAAAAAAATATAATTATTAGAGAATGTACTTTTTCATGCACTTTCTTGGGCCCTATTATAGAAATCGAGGCGATAAGAATTTTTCTCGTTAGCTCTATTTCACTATTATAGAAATCGAGCAATTCGATAGCAACGAGCGAGTGATAGCTTTCGATGCAAGTGTCAGAACTTTTCGAGTTGTTTGGTTCACGTGTTGCATATCTTCAGAGAATTATTTTGTTTTGGTATGCGTCCTTGATATTTTCCTTTGGGAAACATTTCAGAAACGCTTAAATATATGCAATTTTCAACACATGTTCGTTCGTTTTGATCAGTATTTGTTTTACGGTGCTGCCAGAATAGTCCATACAAGGTAAGTGTTCAATCCAGCATTATTTATATTAATCATGTTATAATTTAGAATGCAAAACTTACTTCCAGAGCAGATTTCAGTGGCTGAAAATGAGTGGACAGACAAATCACCAATTGTTGAACCAATGAAAGCGAATGTAAACATTGCTAGAGGTATTTGTGGAGGCAGTTCAAATAGAATCTCGGTTAAGGAAAAGTGGAAGGAATTCAACAGGTATCTTGTTGCATTGTACTTGGTCAGTCATCATTTGGACAAGTATTCCGTCAGTAGCAAGTGACTAAAGTTGCACGTCAGTTGTCAGTGATATTGATGAAACTGAGCAGCTCTGGTTGCGATTGCATAAATTTAAGCGTTTCTAAAATGTTTCCCAAAGGAAATGATCAAGGACACAAACCAAAACAAAATAATTCTCTGAAGACTGTCGGCGTTAAGAAAAGTCGGACTAAGTCGCACAATTAAAAACTATGAGTGGGTTATACCCAAGGTGCCTATATATATACATACCAGGTGAAACAATCGAATGAAATGCACTTTCAGTCATATTGGAATTGCTGTCGGAATTGTTTACAAACAGCTCTGTGTAACGTTTGAAATTGTATGAAGGAAGCGATATAAAAGTGTTGAACAAGAACGGGTAGCAAAACAAGCATGCAATACTACAGGCGGTCAAGTAACTATTTCGACTCAGCCCAGTGGATCAGGTAGTCAGCAGCAACTGCAAATGACGAGGGTTGTTGCCGGTTAGAAGAACAGGAAAATCATCAGAACGCTGCAAACTGCTAGGAAGTCTATTCGAAAGATTCCTTATATGTTCGGCATTCTCGAATTTATTTGAAAAGAAAGGGATGATTTTGTAAAATTTCATTCTCATCCAGTTCATCCACTATCGTATGTGAGAATGCAAAAATGGCGTACCCTAGCAATAACAAAAGAAACAACCCCCGCTCCACAAACCGTAATCCCCTTCCTATTGAAGTGATTATATTGCTTCACCTGTTATACATTTATATAAGCAGCTTGGTTATACCAAAGATACAACCGCAAAGTAGACGTAGGACTAGCGTTGGCTTAGTGATCATTTAAATTATTGATTAAACAAGTGATTGAATGAAACAATTTCCGAGTTTAATTGCGGATAAATCCCAATTTAGGTCAATTCATGCATTGTGATCGATTACGTTCTTCGTTGCAAATCTGATGTATGTCATGATTCCTTGGAAAATATGTGAACGGAGGAATGGCTAAACGATCAATGTATTTACATTTCCCTTTGGATGTAAAATTACCCGCTCCTTGCATATATTTGCAATGCCGATTTCCCCTGGCTCATTAGTTTTGAAATCTGTATTGGGGTAACTTATGCCGGTCGGCAGAAATGCATGCGGGTACAAATAATTCCGACACCTTGTGTTGGGTCCAGCGTTCAGTGTATGCAGAATATACCAATCAGATACGATGAACGCACTATGTAGTTAAAGAGATGAAGATGAACGGAGATAAATACAAGACTAAGATCTGACATATTTGTTCACATTTTGAGAACGAGAAGATATTGGCGAATAAAAGGTTGAAATTGTTGTAGAATTTAAAATAGCATTGAATTGAAGATAGAATACTATTGAGATAGAAAGGAGAAATTAAAAAAAAAACTAAAATGTAAGTGGAAATTGAGATTTATAACGCTTATATTAAATAGGAAAATATTTCTAGCTTTGAGTGCTACAAATAACAGTACTTCAAAGATTGTTTTTTTCACTATCACTATCAGCATCTATTTTGCAACGCCGTTTTCCCCTGGCTGATTGGTTTTGAAATCTGTATTAGGGAAACACACGAACTCCAGCGATCGTACATCAACCACTGTGCGGACTTCCGAGCGGACATTCGTTTATACACGATTTGTGTGATTTCAATAGCCTGTTTTCAAAGCAACTTTTAAGCTATTGAAACAAGTTTTCGGGTCAATAATTAACAATCATATAACTCTTGGCAATTTTGTCTTTCGAATGGAGTGATAGTCATATCACTCCGATCAGCCGACAAAGAAGTATTAACGTTTAATACCTTGCACTCCAAGCGTCACGCTCTCGTTTTCGAAACTTTGAACTTCGAACATCCCGGTACAGAAATGAAAGACGTGGTCCTACGTCAAAATTTCGAGTTATTGATTGGATTAGGTTAAACATTTTGTAAGCTAAATTCCACATTTTCCAGATTTGGAAAATTACGCGAACAACAGGAATAACTTATCGAAATTGTTTTGAACGCTCAATGAAACCTCTTATAGCTCAAAACTTCAAACTCGTTCTTCCCGAAATCATAAAAATGTCACATGGTTCGGTCTGACTTAACACCGACCATATGCAACAAGCAAACCAAACAACTCGAAAATTTCTGACAGTTGCACCGATAGCTTGCACTCGGTCGATACTATCGACTTGCTCGGAATCTATAATAGTTAAATACCACGAATACTCATTTTTCCATATCGTCGAACTTTTTCATTGAAATTTGTATCCTGAAAGAAGCTCACATCAAACTCATAGTTTGGTAGCAAAGGAAAATTATTTTCAGCTTCTCAGCTACCATATTTAAGCATAAATTGCACTCTATGTTCTGATAAACAATACAATACCTGTACCTATGACCTGAAGATACCTGTGAGATATCTGAATTTACCAACAGATAGTAGGTCAATAATTCTACTGATGTGACTCTTTTATTCTTTATGTTTCTCCAAACTGCACCAAAGATTTTTTTTTATCCCATCTGTTTACTTTATTGGGCTCATTTAGCAATATAGCTGTAACAGAGCCGAATTCATTCGTGTAAGTTTTTTTTTTATCTAATCGATAAATATGTTCTATATTACACTGTAGCCATTCAGGCCTAAGAGTATTCCTATCTTATCGATAAACTTGTTGTAAATTACACAATGTCACTTTTTTCGACGCAAGAATATTCCTATTGTTCAAAGTTGTTCAAAGCGGGACAGTTGGTATGAGGCTTCGATGGTTATGTTATTATTAGCACCAATTACCGATGCAGCAGATCGTATGTAACCTGAAAGACTGGGATCAACATCAAATGGTGATTGTTGCGTGGACGCAATAGCTACAAAAGATGGCTAGTTGAGGCCCTGGGTATTTTTCGCTTAGTATCGGACACGGAACCAATCAGGCTACGAAGACCTCTATTTTCCAGATAAATTGAGAAGCACTTTTCGAAACGAATGCTACCCAAATTTCAATAATATCTGGTGAATAATTGACGAATTTACGCAAAGCTGAATTAACTCATTTACACCTACATTAGAGCTCAGAACCACAAAAGTGATGATGTTTGTTTATTCTACGCACTGAAAGTCAAGATTCGGCCGTGATTATTCATTTTATTTCTATTTAGATTCATTTCAACCATTAAATGTTGTCAGTATATGGTAAGAAAGTTAGAGTTTTGTATAATTAAGTACTAGTACTCGTAATCAAATTTCTGTAAAGAAATATACCTAAATCCATTAGCTGTTCCTTCTGTTGAACGCTTTCGGCACATTTTTTTTCAATTGTACCTGGGTTGAAGCTATTTAAAACAACGTTCTAAATAGCGATGAAGCATTTCAGAATCCTTCAGGAAAACTCTTTCGATATGCCGTCGTTCCCCGTTGATTTTTTTGCAGGCGTTTGTTAAAGATCGATTTTGGGCACATACCAGTTGTAGAATTTCTGATTTTTCAATAAATTTATATAATTCAATGATTCCATGACGGCACAAGATAAATGTCATGGAAAATACTTTTTTCTGGACTTTAAAACGAAACAACATGCTTTTGATATTTGAATAGAAATATTAAAAATTATACTCATATAGATTAAGTAGATAAATTGTAAAAAAGACTTTTAATGTTTCAGAGATCGATTCGACAAAGATCGTTTAGTTGTTCCATTTTTCAGTTGGACCAGAAATTATTCAATGCATGATTTTTTTTGAAAAGTATTTTATTTTAATCACTATTAAAAAAATACATTTAGGATAGCCGCCACTATATATAAAATTCAATAAAATTACTCGCAAAATTGATCATGTTGCACTCTTTTCTTTCTTTCAATTTCGGTTTGTTTCGCTCTATGAAATCACCACTGCACGCACCTCTGACCTAAACCCGGAATCACACTCGAAAGCGGATGTTGATATCTGTCACCTATTTGACAGCTGGGTAGTTTGCTTGCATTCACGTCAAACTGACGTCAATTTCTAGCTATCGTAAATTCTTTCCTTCTCTTTTTCCGGTTGCACATAGAAGTGAACGTAAGGTTTTCACATTTCTGTTCAAATAATTCAAGATTTAACTGTTTACTAAAATAAAAGAATGTAAGGACTTGTTTTTTTGCTAGATCTGATTTGTTTAATATAAATTACGTTCAAAGATGGTGACAAAATTTCTGGAAAGCTTTCTAGAAGTCCTAATGAAGTTGTCCGATTTTTTCATGTTATTACTAGGTTAGGTATGCTAGTTGTACACAATAAATAAATGTATTTTGTGGTTTCATTCTAGATGCCAGGAATCACCGTAAAGGACGTCGATCAGGACAAAGTTGTCCAGGGTGTTGCCCTGTTCCTGAAGAAGTGAGTCATGTCCATGCAGAATTGTTAACGGTTTCACAATACAATTATGTTTCAGATCTGGCAAGCTGAAGGTTCCAGATTACATTGACTTGATCAAAACAGCCAAGTTCAAGGAGCTGGCTCCAACCGATCCCGACTGGTTCTACGTTCGTTGTGCTTCTATCCTGCGTCGTTTATACCACCAGAGCCCATCGGGAGTGGGTTCGATCACCCGGATCTATGGTGGCCGCAAGCGTTGTGGTGTGCGACCTTCCCATTTCTGCCGTGCTGATGGAAGTGCCGCCCGAAAGGCTGTCCAAGCGCTGGAGAATATTAAACTGATTGAGAAACACCCCGAGGGTGGACGCAAGTTGACCAGCCAGGGTCAGCGGGATCTGGACCGAATCGCTGCACAAATTGTGAGCAAACAGCGGGCCGCCCAAAAGAAGGAAGCTGCCACGATTGTGCTGTCGTAAGGATATTTGCAGTGGGAGATGTGGATTCGAAAATAAAAGTTCGTGAAAAGTTACATCTGTAATTAGTGTTGTTATTACGGGAAGAAATCTCTGATAATATTAGCTGTAGGAAAGCTACCTGTTTTATTTGTGAGTTTGATTGGGGAAGCATTTTGTTTTGCAAAATTTCTTTGATCAAACCTCGAAATAATTCATAGGGAATGTTGAATTTGCTTAAATTTTAGGAGCTGTCACGATTTTGAAGAAAAGTGAGCGACATACGCAGCAATATCTAGCAACGACAAAATGTTACATTCGCCTATTTTCGGAAAGGGATTTTTTTATCATTAAAGGTTTATCGCTCATCTTAATACATCGGGATCTTGTGGGTGTGGACGAACTTCTCGCTAAATGATGCTAGGCTGTGCATGATTTATGATTCTTATTTAATTTCATTGAATATTTTAACCCTTTTACGGGTGGTGGCAACTTTATTGCTACCAACAATTTTTTTTTCTCTAACAATAAATTATGATTTCTAATCTCATGCGGTAACTAATTCTGATATCTGATATAATTTGAAGCCATCTTTGTGTTAACAACTCCCAATTTAGAGCAGCAAGAGCAAAGGGCCTGGCTGAGAGTGAAAAGTTCCCCAAAACTAAATCACCAGCTGTATGGCAAATATTGTATAGGATATTAAATAAGAAAGTTTGGCGGTGTTTTTGAACCCCTATGTGGTTTAACATAAGATCTATAGTGAAAAACGTACTTTTTCGTTTATTTGACGCCATCCTCCTAGTATTTGATTTTTTGATGAAAAAAAATTTGAAAATATTGATCGATACACCTTAGTAAGATGTACTTTCTGTATTTTTTATTTATATATTTGTCTCAAAGCTATTAAGAATGGCGTGAAAAAAATGAAAAGGTGCATTTTTCACCATAGATCCTATGTTGTACCATATAAGAACTCAAATATATGGTACTACTGTCAAAAGTTCATATTTAGTACCCTATATAACATTTTCCATAAAGATGGTGATTTGGTTTGGGGGCACTTTTTACTCCCTTACCCGGCCAGGCCCTTTCTTAAAAAGTCATTGAGAAACAGTCAATTTGTTAAACTTTTCAATACATATGAACTGTTTAGGACTTGCTAAGTCTGATGATGAGTTTTATTAGTTGTTTTTGTTGAAACTAACCTCAAAAATTTAAATGTAAACAATATTTTTACCATCATGTGTTTACCGCTAGCCGGGCAGTGGCAACTATATTGCCATAAATTTTTTCAATGTTTTTAATTTGTTTTTCATATTGAAATAGTTTGTTTTGTGTATTTTGGCATGTTTTGTTTTCAAAGAGGTGAGGAACGCTCTACCAGCCTTATCTGGGAAGGGTTAACCCAGACGTTGAGTGATGCTCTCACCCACTTAAACCAAGCCCTCTATTCGTAGCCTCATTCCCCCTAGGACCACATCTAGTCGACTACTTCGGGGGGCGGCAGTGCTCATGCACTTCTTCTGTCTGCAACTCTGAATAACGTTGTTCATGTTCTTTTTATTCTTTCTTCGTTCCAATTCATTCATTTCCGTTTACCCTTCGAGACATGCACCGAATAGGAAATGCCCTCCAACTTGACGCGCAATCCGTCACAATTACCCTCGTGGTTTATACACTGGTTTAATGATGACGTCCTCCTTGACACATGCAGTGTTGCTCCATCCAGGCTACGATCAGGCGTTGCCAGGCAGGCATGTTGTTGTTCTCCGCCTCAGTACCCGTTTACCCGTCGAGACGGGTACACATTAGAAATTGCCCTAGAACTTGAAGTGCGCCCCGTCACAGTCATCCTCGCAGGATTTCTCAAAATCTCACTGTTCAACCGCCATTCACTAATAGCGAATTCGTTTTTGTTCAGTTTCAACCCCAGTGCCGCACTAACTGCTGTCAAAACGTTTTTGAATTCACTCATAGCGATTTCGTTTTTAAAACTGAGTCAGTGCCAAACTGACTCTGTAATAAAAAAACGTTTTCAGTTTCACGAATGCGGTGGTTTGTTGGTGTGCGTTATATAGTCTGATTTGTTTATATTTACGACGGCAAATGTACAGTGTCGACGTCTGGTGGTGATATTAGTGCTTGGGAGGTAAATTGTTCTCCATCAGATCAGAAGGGCCAAGTGCAGTGTAAACATATAAAAGTTTGAATGAAAATTTTTACTTAATATTGTTTGATTACCTAACACATGTAGTTCTGACACTCACTTAACCATTTGTCGATGCATTTCCTGTTTGTTCCACAAATAATTACTATTATAATATAAAACCATCATTAGACACAGTTTTCGTTCAATATTCTGCGATATCGGAAAAAAACTTTTATTTAATCACATAAAATAAATATTCGATACGTTAAAGTAAATTTTCATTCATAATTTTGATTTTGAAAGCATGTTTATTCCACCTGAATATCCATCATTATTTTCGCCTCCCAATGAAAGCACACGAAGCATAATACTGTCTACGCGAATATACTCTTCAAAAACAGAATCCGAATTGTTTTACGATTCCAATAATACAAAAGCAAAAGCAGCAGGTTTTCCATTTTCATAGTCTTTATTTTTAGATTTTCCAAAACAATACTCGGAATTTGACAATTCATTATAGTTGTATTGGTATTTGGTATTTTTTTTTGTATTTTTTTTATAAGAGAGTCAATCCTTTTGTTTCAAAGGAAGGTAAATTGTTTGAACTTATATTATGAATCGAAAAGCTGAAGATCGGATAACGGTGGAATCTTGGTCGTATGCTGACAGGGAAGGGGGCCTATCCGAGCGTCTCTTCACCATGGAGGAGCGGCTCAAAACAGCGTCTGTTTCCCTTGTCAGAGGCAGCTGATCACTGTCCTCGTGCCAGCGTGAGACTCTCAACAGAGCTATGCACAATGGTCCTCCAGAGAGGCTGGGGTACAGAGAATTCTCGAAGAAATTCGAAATTCGGACATTCGGACTAGACCCAAGCAAAGAACACGGACTGGAGATTGGAAACTCAGGACATGGAGCTGCAAGTCTCTCAACTTTCTTGCGAATACCCGAATGCTTTCGGCAATATTGAGAGCCCGCAATTTGAACATCGTAGCGCTGCAAGAGGTGTGCTGGAAAGGCTCGATGGTGCGATCGTTTCAAGGTACCATCTATCAGAGCTGCGACAACACACACAAGCTAGGTACAGCTTTCATCGTGATGGGTGAAATGCAGAAACGGGTGATTACCTGGTGGCCAATCAACGAAAGAATGTGCAGACTGAGGTTGCGTGGCAGCTTATTCAACATCAGCATTACCAATGTCCACAGCCCCTATCTAGCTGGTACCAATGACGATAAGGAAGAATTCTACGCCCAGAAAAAGCCTACGATCGCTGCCCAAACAGAACATCAAAATTGTCATCGGTGATTCGAAAGCTTAGGTCGACCAAGAGGAGTGGCCCGAGGTGGTAGAGAAATTTGTCTACCTTGGCTCGTTGATAACGACAGACAACAGCAGCCGTAAAATTCGGAGACGCATAGTCAACGGAACGCGCCTATTATGGGCTCTGCCAAACCAAGAAACTCCGACCCCGTACGAAGTGTACCATGTACAAATCCCTAATTCGACCGGTTGTTCTCTATGAACGATGCTCGAAAAGGACTCACAAGCACTCGGTGTTTTCGAAAGCCAAGTGCTCAGAACAACATATGGTGGTGTATAGGTAAACGGAGTATGGAGAAGGAGAATGAAATACGAACTGGCGCAACTCTACGGCCAACCCAGCATTCAGAAAGTCACCAAGGCTGGACGAGTTCGATGGGCAGTGCATGTTGCCAGATTGCCGGACAACAGCCTTGCAAATATGGTACATCGAATCCAATAGGAACAAGAAGGAGAGGAACCCAGCGAGCGAGGTGGTTGGACAAGGTGGAGTAGGGCTTGACAAGAGTCAGTGTAGCCGGGAGTGGGAGAACTGCAGCTGTGAACCTAGTGCATTGGCGAAACAATGTTGTGAGTCAGATCTAATCACTTCAAGGGATGAAGCATCATTATAAATAACCCACCTTACCCACGAAGTACATCTGATAGTATGTTTTTTTTTTCTGTATTATAGCGACTTTCAACACTTTTGGAAGAATATCGAGAGCGAGGATTGAAGTTGTGACCTTTAGTGTGAGAGATACGGATGTTACCACCATGTCAGATCGCCTCCGCTCTGATAGAATTTTCTTCACTGACAGTTCAATGATAAACGGGTCAGCTGGTTTCGGAATCTTCGATGAAAATTCCAGTGGCTCTTTCAAACTCAGAGACCCTTTTTCCGTGTATGTCGTTCAACTGGGTGCGATATAGCATGCTCCAGGGGCCATTGAAATAACGCCCATCGACCATTATTTTATCTTTTCAGACAGTCTCAGCTCAATAGAGGCTACCCTTCCTTCCTTATTTGTATTAGAGAGACTTTAAACTTTGCAGTTCATTCGCCCTTAAAGAGGCTGTATGTTCAATTAAAGTTGATAAACACTAATTTTGTTTCCAGACAAGAATAAGACAACTATTGAGTGTCGAAAAATTATTCAAATTTACCTCAGCATGGGTTCCCTCTCATTGCTCGATTCCGAGGAATGAGAAAGCGGGCTCGCTAGCTAAGGTAGGCGCTTCAGAAGGTACTCTTCGAAAGGCAAATTGCTTATAGTGAATTTTTCCACATTCCTTGTCAGCACACACTTGTAAGTTGACAGTGCATAGGACGAATTTCACGCCAACTCGTCTTAGGAGTTGGTAGCACTATTTCAGATTGTAGTCAAACGTTTTGGATGTAAAGATATTGGTCAATTAAGCAACTTTGCATACTTGAAATATTCCAAAAATAATTTGGCTACTTTTTGAAAAGGTCCAAAACATTTTTCTAATTTTTTTTTTTAATTTTTATCTCAAAAACTGTAAGATTTACTTAAATTTTAGTCAAAGAATAAATATCGTTAGATGGTCACTTTTACAAGAAAAAAGTTTTTTTTAACAATAACTTTTTCACATTTTTTTTAAGTTGAAAAAAAACTTAAAATTTCAAGAAAAAAAATCGCTCAAAATCTATCAGACCTACAAAATTTTAATCAAAGAATTAAATGTAGCGAATTATTGATGTTTTCATTAACCAGTCAACTGTGTCACCAGAATCGAGCCATGACGCAGAGTAAGTTGCGCTGGTATTGGATGAAAAAGATGGGTTTATTGCAAAAAATTGAAAATTTTATTACTTATATTTACTTCTTCGGTTAACGTAAGCATATATTACCTACATATTAAACTAAAAAATCAATGAATTCAATTAAATATTATACATATAAATGTAAGAATTTAAATTCTTGTTGTGGAGCAAAAACAGGGTATTATACACAATGGGACTTTGCAAATCGAACACCAATAATGCGATTACTTCCTGATCTTAAGTTTGTAGCAATGCGAACATCTAAAAAACATTGTTATCGCACATAAATAAATTCATTATGTGAACTGGTGAACTGGTGAACCAGTGCATACGAGGACGCATGACATCATATAAAACTGTATATATTTTTTATTTGTAGGTTTTATTCCAGCATCTAAACATCTTGAGATTTGGGGATATGTTTTGTTTTTCTCAAAAAATGCAATTTGAATAGCTAATGGTCACAGTTTTATACGTATGACGAGAATACTCGTTAATACACAATTTTTTGTCACTTCTTCATGACGAGAATACTTGTCAATCACAGTTAACTGGTTAAAAAAATCAAACAAATTTTTGAAATAGCCCATACAATTTTCAACAAGCTACCCATACATCGAAAAATGGGCACTTTTACAGGGAAAAGTTTTTCTGACAACAACTATTAATGTTTTCTTTGAAAAATTACTATTAATGTTTAATTTGTAACATTTTTATGTGTACATTTTCACGATTTACATGCTCTGCTATCTTTTTCCTATCAAGAAGGCAAAAACATGTCAAACGCGAGAATTTACACACAAAAATGTTACGAGTAAAACATATTTTATTCAGGAGTCTTCATACAAATTGCTTATTTTCCAGAAACTATAAATAATAGAAAGTTGTCGTCTTCGACGAAAGTTCATATTTTGATAAGATCTTAAACTTTGTCGAATGCTCTATATCACTATCTCGACTTTTAACAAAATTTGGATTAGTTGTATTTTTTTTAAAGTGAAAAGAAAATACGATTTTGAGAAAATTGAGTTTTAATTTTTGAAAAAAAATAATTTTAGTGTAAAATAAAAAAATATACTACTAGAATGGCGTTAACGTTCCCTGTGGAACTTTTGCCGTCTCAACGTATGCATTAACTAGTGTCATTTATTGATACTTAATAGAGATTTTTTAAGCCAAATAACACGCCTTGAAAGTAAAATCCCCCGGCCAGAACGGGAATCGAACCCGAACACCCGGCATGATAATGTGAGATGCTAACCAATCGGCTATGGGTGCACTAAAATAAAAAATATATTATAATATATAAAATAATTCTTTAAGTATTTTTTATGAAAATTTATCCGATTGCCTAAATTTCCTTTTTTGACTAAAACTTTGTAAGTCTTATAGTTTTTGAGATAGAAATTTTCGATTAGAAAATTTATTTGGCCCTTTCCAAAAAGTAGCCCAATTGTTTTTGGAATATTTCAAGTATGCAAAGTTGCTTAAAAGACCCATGTGTTTACACCCACAACGTTTCATCAATATCTGAGATGGTGCTACCAACGGCCAGTGAAAAAGTTGGCATGACATTCATCATATGAGGTGAAGATGAGTTCGGTCGTTGATTACACACGATTATACTTAAGGTCTCTACGAGCGCATGGTTCAAGGGATTGAATGTAGATCGCCGTCGGAAGCGGCGATGTCTCGCACGGAAACCTGTATTCCACTGATTGCCCGGTTAGTTTGGATCATAGGATATGATCCTTTAGCAAGGTCCGACCGAGCTTTAGTAAGCGTCGGACGGCATACGTTTGACTGGTGCATTACGTTTGCCCGATTAATCATAGGTGTTTTGGTTTGGACATTTAGCGTGCAAAATCATAACTCGTATACTCGCGCACAGTATCTCAGACTTTCTTATACCCATGATGGTTCTCCCGCGCCACACTATTGCTAGGCTACTACACTTTTTCTGAGTGGTTGATTCTGTTCCAGTTGTTTTCTGCGGCGTTTTATTCCGGGAACCGCTTCATCTATACATGTTCCTCAGAAACGCCGATGTCAACGGTTAATGATGTTTCCTCTGTTGTATCTCTGTATCATATCCCTCCGTTCCGGCCGATAAACTTTTACTTAGTCGCGGCAATACATACACCTGCTCTTTACATATATATGGGCCGAAGGTTGTGCAATCCACTGATTATTCATCGAGAGACGAAGATTGTACCGCTCATGACAACTCTACATAAGCTGAAGTTTGTGTCGGCCAGGGATCATTCTACCCTGGATTCCTCGAGTCGATTGAGACGCATCACGCTCGATATGGGGTACGGACTATGGGGGCCGTTGCTTATTAATATTTAGCTGCACCCCAATAGAAAATAATCCGTGTCGGCCACACGTACAGAGTATTATAAATAACCAAATTGCATTTATGGAAAAACTCATTATACAAACAAATCTCTTGACTTGAAAATGCAAATCTGTTATATGGGCCATTAGATATTAAACTAACTAGGGATCAAAAAATACAAATATATGATAGCCAGAAGGGATGGAACGGCCTTGACAGTTATTCTTGAAGCTTGAAGTGGCATACTCCGAAGAGTTTCCCGTACCCAAACAAAAATTCTCGAATAACCAATTTGTAAAGGCTGGTTCTTTTTAGTTATATGTAGTTGGTATCAGTTACTTGCTGTTCGCATTTACTGATTTTTTTGTTAATATTACTAGGATGGACATTTATTACCCGATCAAGCCTTTGAGTAGATCTTCACATTGCATATTGTTGTATTCAATAGTTTCCACATTTTGCAATTCTACCAGAACGGCTTTCTCCATTTCTATCAGAATTGGCGGTTTCTTATACTGAAATACAAAAATACTATTTAACTGTCTCAAAACCGGGTCAAATCACATCTCACCGAAATAATCAAAGTTTGGTTCTGATGTCTCACGGTCAGATCCTCTTGCACCGGTGGGAAGTTGCATCTTTCGAATTCAGGCACCGCAATCTTCTTGAAATATTTCTTGTTCGACGTCCTCACTGTGATGGTCCTCGCGTCTCCATCACAAGTAATCGTGTACGTGGACAGTGGGTAGTGCAAATTTCGGATCCGCCACTCGATCGCATGTCGCGTTACGCGCTTCGACAGGAATGGTTCGCTTGAAGCTTCTCGCATGAGGAACCCGTCGTTCTTCTCCACCTTCGGAATTGCGTCCCCCAGCTCGATCGACCAGTTGTCATTCTTGAGTAAATCACTGCGCACCTTCCAGGCTCGCCGTAGGATGACTCCCGTTTCGGTGCTGTATTCTTCTATCATCTCATTACCATCGGGAAAACTGTAGTGCACCTTTCTTACCGTGCCCTGGATTGCGGATGATTTATCAGCACTGCGGATTTTTGATAACCACGCGACGTACGACATGATTTAAATTTTCCTTCCCGTGAAACCTCGTCAATGTTTTGTTATCTTTTTTTCTGTTTCCAAACAACCTTTGCCATTGCCAAGGCGATCCTTATGAATTCATTTCCATTCATTTGTGTTGAAGTTACAATCAAAACAAACCTCATGATACCCAAGACGGGTCTATGGTACTAGGTGAGGCCGTTTCGTCACTAAGTTGGTTAGGGGAGGGGTATATGAAAACAGTACGGAAGAAAGCAGAAGGGGAATTCTTTCCTTGAAGCGTGAAAGAGACAGACTGATCACGAGCGAGCTTGGGCACAAACGTATTGTGTTTTGTTTACAAACAAAACACAGTAGACTTACAAGATGGCTGAAGAGTGGTTTTAGCAAGTTGGCCCACCTTAGGATATACTTCTACGCGCCTTGGATGATACCATGCCAGCACAAGTGTTGCCAAACTGATTATTCTCGTTTTATTCGTAATTCACTATTTTTTTTTGCGAAGAGCTTCATTGTTATTTATTTTTATCTTGTTGAAGAAATATATCATTATCATTATCAAAAATTATTGCAATTTTTAGCTTGGAATCAGATATACTTTATCTAAAATATAGAACAAATCTACTGGCAACTCGATTGAACACATGAGTGAATTGAAGAGATTCGAGAGAAAGAAAAGGGAGAACGTGAGCGAGAGTGCTGGCAAAGGTTTACACCGATGCATGTGTTGGGGTGGGAGGTTTCAACCCAAAAGGATATTCTGTAGTTAGTTGAAAATTGCTCCTTTTGCATGGAGACCAAATACGAGAATATGTAGATTATTGCGTGATTTTTTCAATTATGAAGACTAAATGAGTCCATTGTATGAACTGGTGTTGTGAATGTAATAGTTGCATTAGTGAAAAGTGCTTTTATTAAGTGAATTATTAAGTTCCGTGGTGATTGGTACGCAACAGAGATTCATTGATAGAAGGGCTGGAAACTTCCGTACGTCTGTTCTTTTAGTTGGGTTTATAACATGTGTGAGTGTTAGAACTTTGGAAGGAGCATTCAAAAGGACATGGTTTTGCTTGATATTTTCACTGTTTGACAAAATTCAAATGGATCCAATGTTCAAACTAAAAAACACGCAAAAAAAATCCTTCATGTAGAAAGTGTACAAACAATCTATGAATTGACTCATTTTATTGTATCTGCATTTGTATAAAATTTTGCTGTGTCTTAAGGAGGGACCCCAATGTGGACGGTCATGAAAATGGAAAATGGTCATCTCGAGTTTCAAAAAGTTACCCCATAAAAAATGTTCACCACCTCGAAAAAATATCCTATGTCAAATATCATCTCAATTGGACTTAAGGGAAAGTGGCGCAAAGCGGTCAAAGTTTGAGTTTTTTGAAAATCGAAAAATCACCCAAAGGGGGAGTAAAGGAAATCGGGGTTTTCCCAAAATTTTTTTTTTGTGTCAAATGTCTTAAAATTGCATGAAACATTGAGATCTAGTGTCCTCTCGAATTTTGTTTGTCAAAAATCGACTCTCTGGGACTCTGGGAGTTTTTTTTCGGCATGCGAAACGAAAAGTATGGTTTAGGGTGATAATAAAAATAGTTATCTCAATTTTCCATTCGGAACTTGCTACGAAATGTTGATTTGCACAATAATATACCCTATGCAAAATATTAGCTCATTCGAACTTCATTTACTGCCCAGCAAACATTAAATCGCATAACAAGCGTATATATAACATCATATGCCCTAAAATTTGGTTGGCATATAATGCGCCTAACTAGCATATGCATGCAAAAGTTGAGGCCATATACATACATGGCAAATGCTTACCGAATTTGTTTGGATGAATATGCAACTTTGACCGGCTATAATAGCGATTATGTTGAAATTGAATTGCGATCTAATATGAATATATTCATGAATTGTCAAAGCACCAAATATGACTTTTGCCATACTCCTGTACGATTTATTACAGACATAGAAAAAAAACATATATAAATATTTTCGTGAAATGTTTATTATAGCCTCACGAATCGCCATTTTTATATATGAGTATTTATGTTTGTAGAAATAATAATTGTTTGATTGACTTGTGTTGGGCGTGGAATATGAATGTTTAAAATGTTTAGTGAAAATTGCTCCGATGTGGGTTCGAACTCCGGTCGTCTGGATTATCATCCCCCAGCTATCTGAAATTTAATTCAACAGCGGTTGAAACCTTCGAGTGCATCAGAATTTCATTGACATTTCAATATGATGTAATATGTTCTTTATTAGGATCTAATATGGTTTACTGTTTCATGATTTTCTTCAGCATGCAACATGATTTACTACAGTACTGAATCGATTTAAATAATACGCTTATACGACACACAAACTGCATCAGCGTAATATACGCATATGATGCGGATTAAATATATTTTACGGCAATGTGCATCATAAAATTGATGTTTGTTATACCGAATTGCGACTTAATTTGATAATGGTATATAAAATCGAGTTTTTGCATTTTATGTGATTTCAAATATACACGACACATACTTTGATTGATATTATATGCGATTACGATTTATTCGGATTTCTTGTAAGACTTGGCACGTGCAAAATTATACGATTTAATGTTTGCTGGGTGGTTTCACAAACGTTAAAATTTGAGTTTTTTTGAAAAACGAAAAATCACCGAAAATCGAGGTTTTAAAAAAAATTTGATTCAAAATGTCTTAAAATTGCATTATTCGAGATTTAGTCATCTCGAAAAATTTTTTTGTCAAAAAAATTTTTTTTTGCACTTGCCGTTTTTTCGTCTGAAAAATTGATTTAAAAAAAATTTTTTTTTTAGATAACTGTAAATCTCATGCAATTTTGAGATTTTTGGCATCAATTTTTTATTTTAAAAACCCCGATTTCCGCTAATTTTTTGATTTTCAAAAAGCTCAAATTTTAACGTCTGCGACACCAGTAAATGAAGTTCGAATGAGCTAATATTTTGCATAGGGTATATTATTGTGTAAATCAACAATCAACGTAGCAAGTCCCGAATGAAAAACCGTGATAACTATTTTCATTGGCACCCTAACCCATACATTTCGTTTCGCATGCCGAAAAAAAACTAAGTCCCAGAGTGTCGATTTTTGACAAAAGAAATTTTTTCGAGGTGACACTAGATCTCGACGTTTCATGCAATTTTGAGACATTTGGCATCAAATTTTTTTTTCGAAAACCCCGATTTCCTTTTCCAAAAATTTCCGATTTTACGATTTTCAAAAAACTCAAACTTTAACCGCTTTGCACCACTCTCCCTTAAGTCCCATTGAGCTGATATTTGGCATGGGGTTTTTTTTCGAGGTGGTGAACTTTTTGTATAGGGTAACTTTTTGAAATTTTAGGGTCGATTTTTTCCCATACATTCATTGGCACCCTAGTGGACGGCCTAAAAAAATCTTTCAGGAGGCGATTGATATTTGATGAAAAAAATCCTGTGCAAATGTTCGAATCACAACTATGGAAGAGTCACTGAACTTTTGTTGTTTTCGGTTTTGTTCGACTTCAACCTTTTCTAATTAAAAAAATATCATTCCATTCTGTTGCTTCCATTCGAAAGATGAGAAAATTTGGTATCTGTATCCACAGTTGTAAAACAATCAAATTTGTTGAATCTAGCTGACCCGCGATCTATATTCGTGATCTAAAATAGAGAACGCCACTCTAATTTCAATTAATAATTGAATCGTACACTTCACTTCTTCTTATTTTTTTAATTACTTAATCAAATTCGTTAATCCGTTTTCAATTAAATCGTGATAAACGGACATCAAATCATTTTGATTTATATAAATACACAAAATTTGGCGTGTAAACCTGACACAGACTTTGACGTATCGCACCTAATTCCAACTTGTTCCGTTGTTCCGTTCAAGAGGTAAATCGTGAAGAACGGATACCAAATTATTTTTTATATAGATGAGTAAGGTAGAAGTGAGAAACATTTAGGATAGCATTTTCTCAGGTTTTCTCTCGAAAATGCATGATGAACTTGACTGTTCCTATCAAACAAATTAAAGCTCTCCAACCGCTCTATAATTCGCTCTAAGTAGAGTAGTTTTAGAGCCACATTCAAGTATGTATATAGAGTGCCAATGGATGTATGGGAAAAAAGTGATCCTCGAATTTTCAAAGCGAACTTGATTAAAAATGTTGATTCCCACGAAAAACTACCCTATGCAAAATATCAGCTCAATCGGACTTCATTTACTATTGTCGCAGATTTCAAAATTTAAATTTTTTGGAAATCGAAAAATCACCCAAGAGGCGAGTAAAGGAAATCGGGGTTTTAAAAAAATGTTTTTTGATGCCAAATATTAGAATTAATGAAACGCATGAAACGTCGAGATTTACTGTTATCTCGAAAAAAATTTTTTTGTCAGAAATTGACTTTTCGGCACTAGGTCGTTTTTGTCTGGAAAGTCGATTTTTGACGAAATTTTTTTTTTCGTGTGAGCTTATATTTTGCAGAGGGTATTTTATCGTGCAAATCAACATTTCGCAGCAAGTTCCGAATGAAAAATCAAAAGAATTATTTTTTTTGGCATTTAACCCTTTCGTTACGAGCGTCGCGCGACGAGCTGTGTGTACGAGCGTCGTCTTTAGACGACATGAAATTCATACTGCTCTTCGATCACACCAGCGCGATGCGCATATTTTTCGGCGCAGTGCTCCGTACAGAGGTAGCACTTCGGCGGAGCACACTGCCGTAATGAAAGGGTTAAAACCATACGTTTCGTCTCGTATTCCGAAAAAAACCTAAGTCCCAGAGTGTCGATTTTTGACAAAAAAAAATTTCGAGATGACACTAGATCTCGACGTTTCATGCAATTTGAAGACATTTGGCATCAAATTTTTTTTCGAAAACCCCGATTTCCTTTACTCCCCGCTTGGGTGATTTTTCGTTTTTCAAAAAACTCAAACTTTGACCGCTGTGCGACACTAGTAAATGAAGTCCGATTGAGCTGATATTTTGCATAGGGTAGTTTTTCGTGGGGATCAACATTTTTAATCAAGTTCGCTTTGAAAATTCGAGATGGCCATTTTCATTGGCACTCTAATGCATATTCATTCAAACTGGAACATTTACAGTATGCATCTACTAAGTCACAACTCGATGCTTTCTGAAAGCTACTTTAAAAGGTATACGCTCAGGAGCCTAGATTTCCCCGTCCCACTTTCCTGGAGCATGACCAAAGCTCGCCAAAGTTCGCTCTTAGAAGGAAGATGCTGTTCGGTCAAAAGTGTCATTCCTGTCAGCGAAATTTAGGAAACTAAACACGCTAAAGGAAGGCAGTGCAGTCTCTATCACGTCTTAGATCCGGGCAAGCTAAACGGAACCAACCGGAGAAAGTTTTCATTTTTTCAGTCCACTTTTGTTTTCAGAGTTTGCAAACTAAGTTACTGATTTGGTGTTCACGAGGGCCAGAGTAGAAAACTCGGTGAGATCCTTTTAAACTTACATATCTGAAGAATATCTGCAGGAATTTTCTCAGCTCTGTTTCAAAATGGAGAATCAAAGCTAATTCCATCTCTAATCGTAATTTTTAAGGCAAGTCTGATACTAAAGCACATTCCTTCAATATGGAGACTTGTTAAAGGTGACTTCATTCCAAAAAATGGAAAACGTGATAAATCACCCCAAATTCATTCAGACCAATTAGTTTATCATAAATACTGCTAAAAACTACGGAAAGCCAATATGAGCGAGCGATACAGGAGACACATTTAAATAAAAGAATATGAAAGCTTTTCATATAGTTTGCCAAATAGACGACCCAGACAAAGAAAGATATATTCTCGTTCATGTTCTTCTTTATTCTCTTAGAAAACACTTTCCAACTTCATGTTATGATGAGGTGCAATATTATCACGCTTCTTTATAACAGTACTGGCAGCTATATGGATAGCGTGGTCGTGTGAAATATCTTTGCATTCCAGTCGGCCTTGGTTCGATCCCCATTGACGTCGAATCAACTTTTTTTTTGGCACAATTCCAAATTAAATGAGAAAAGAAAACAGAAAGAGATGTCTGTTTGCATACATACAAACCATTTTTAAGCTTTTAAAACAGCACACGAAATGGCATCATTTCTACCAAAGATGAAATGTTTTCTGCCAACGCTAGTTTGGGTGTAACCTTGCATACAAGATGGTGTATCACAAGAGGTCTGAGCTTAGATCTCTTAAAAACAACAATCGAAACAGCATCTGCAGTCTTTACACCTTGGAAGAGAAAAAAATAAAATTCAGCGTCTCAGTGAAATATCTAGGCGTAATCCTGGATGTTAAACTAAACTGGAACGCACACATAGATTCAATTATCAGTAAATCAGAAAAGCGCTCTACTTTAAGCTTGCCATCCCGAGTCTCTTACTGGCCAACAGTTTTTCAGGCAGAAATAGCTGCAAAAATAGAACTTATAAATGTCTGCCATCAGTGAAATGACATACAAACATCTGCGCTTCAAGCTTTCAAGTGCTCTTCAAAAATTGTTGGGAATCAGGAAATATGGGAATGCATTTGCCTTTTACGGCAGCTAAGTCTAATGAGCTCGGTACTGGTTTCCAGACCATTGCGGTATAGAGGTAAATTAACAAGCAGATGAACTTGCAAAATGTCCTTCACTAGTCCAGTATAATTCTGTGAAGTTTCTGATTGTGTTTTGAAATGTGAGTTAAAGGAATGGGAAGACTGAGAAGTGATAACTAATTGCATGGCTGTACAACTTAACCAGTCAAAAAAAAAAATCACGATCATTTTCAAATTTTTATGTTATTTGGTTCGATCATAAAAATGGTATAATATTGACTTTGAAAGCAAATGTTTTCTCTTGGGTAATTTTACACTCTTAACCGTATTACTTCATCATAAATTTTGCGGCTACTCCTACATACACATCATCCTCAGGTAATGTTGTGCCTCAAACTTAATCACGTTATATGTGTTGTGAATATAATTCGGGTTTTTAATTCTGGAAAAGTCTATTCAGTCGATTTATAACTAACAATATGTATGATAAAATAGTTAGGCACAGATTTGCACCACAAGAGTTTTGGTAGGGATCCTAGCGTGTTTATTTTGTGTGTATAAAATTTTTTTTTTGATAAAATTAAAAGTATAAACATCAGGAAAAATCAGGGAAAATTGAGTTTTTGTCAGGATATTAGGGAACGTGACAAAAAATTTGGGAAATCCTGAAAAATCAGGAAAGTTGACATCTCTGATTACAACCATCCTCCTTAGGGACTTTCGACCCTCTGCTCTGGCTCTCAGTACAGTAGAACCCCGATTATCCGCGGTGCGGTTTATCCGCGAAAGCGAGTTCCATAGTAATTCTATGAACCTTCTCTGAATTTGTCAATAAGTGGTAGGATTTTGTTCTTTTGTTTTGGTCTTGACTATCACATTATTTGACCACTGGTGTACACGACCTTACAGATGGATAGTTTTATGATAACTGTATTGATAAAACATAGTTTTCATGCTGACATGTCTTTTTTTTGTGTTTGTACCTTATTTTTTGGGCATTTATTGCGTTATCTACGATTTTCGTAATCCGCGGTGAGCTTGCCAGACTATTTCGCGGATAATCGGGGTTCTACTGTACTTTCAGGTTCTTTTTCGGACATGCTACTATAGAAATCTGTCAACGCTAAAAATGGACCCCCTCCCCCCCATGTAACCATAAGTAAGCCAAGCCAAACCCCCCTTAAATTACGTAACGCTAAAATAATCAAAGTCAAAGTCGTTGAAAAGTTTTCGTTATGAGAATTATTTTTTTTTTTTTTTATTAAATCGTTTATTTTTACAGGCTCAGTTACATAAGTTTAAAGGAGCCAAACTCCTATTTGTATAGTTACAAGTATATATAAACATTTTTTATTAATTCTAATGTTAATGAAGTAGAGAACCGATTACTCGCGGCTTGCTCGAGTTTAGAAGGGTGACATTTTGTTTCAGGAAAAGGATGGGATATAAGGATATGTTGACAATGTTCACACTCACATTCGCACTCACATTCATCATACTCAATTCTTAAGCCTATCTTATATCTAACATGTATTCACATTTCACCTTATTCTATTGTTAGTAAGAAGGGATTTGATTTCTCGCGAAGGGAAAGGAAAAGGAGAATATAAGGATATAAGGACAATCACACACGAAGATTGATAGCTTTTAGGAAGACATATATTTGGGACATGTAATCAAGGTCTAAACCAGCTAACACATCTCTCACCGGCACATTGGGCGGGCTGCCTTCCTCTAGCCCGAAGAGAGTTTTCTAAATTCGATCTGGCAACAAGATACTCCTCGCACGACCAAACAACGTGTTCGATGTCGTGGTAACCTTGGCCACAAGCACAGATATTGCCATCGGCAAGATTCAAACGAAAGAGTAGCGCGTCTAACGAACAGTGATTGGACATGAGTCGAGAGAAGGTGCGAATAAAGTCCCGACTTAAGTCCAGACTTTTGAACCATGGTTTGAGGCTAACCTTAGGAATAATCGAGTGAAACCACCGGCCCAATTCATCTTCGTTCCATTTACGTTGCCAGTTAGCGATGGTATTTTTACGGACTAAAGAATAAAATTCATTGAAAGCGATTTGACGCTGATAAATATCGCCTTCAATTGCACCTACCTTTGCCAATGAGTCAGCCCTCTCGTTACCCGGAATTGAGCAATGTGAAGGGACCCAGACAAAGGTAATGACATAACAGCGTCTGGATAAAGCACTCAAAATTTCTCGTATTCTCTCAAGGAAGTACGGCGAGTGCTTTTCCGGCCTCACTGAACGGATAGCTTCGACAGAGCTAAGACTATCCGTTACAATGTAATAGTGTTCAACAGGTCGTGAGGCGACGCTGTCCAGCGCCCAATGTATTCGGAACCGGACTGCCCTAGTAGGAAAAAACAAATTATAATGAATAAGCGCGAGGAACCGATACAAATAGAAATTAATGACAATGGTAATGAAGAAAAGGTTGAAAACAATGCACGCTCGTATGCAAGTGTATTAAAGAGTTCAAAATCCGTAAAAAAACGTAAGGTTTGCCCTGTTATCGTGATTAAACCTGTCGAGTCGCAAAATAATGACGAAACCAGAAAATTTTTAAAAGAAAAATTAAATCCAAGAATCCATAAAATTAGCAATTTTAGGAACGGGAAAGACGGCTCGATTATTGTTGAGTGTGCGGCAGGGGATAACATTGAAAACTTGAAAAATAACATAGAAAGTAATCTGGGAGAAAAGTTGAGCGCTGTTGTTCCCAAACCATTAAAACCAAGATTGAAGATATTAGGAATGAGTGATCGATATTCCTCAGACGTTTTCGTAGATCTTTTAAAAAGTCAAAATGATGACATCAAGATTGGAGATGTTAAAATTGTTGCAGAATATGAAAATCCACGTTTAAAGTACAACAAATATAATACGATTATTGAAGTAGATCATGACACTTATGGATGTCTGATGAGTACTCGTAAAGTAAGCATCGGATGGGATAAGTGTTCAGTTGCTGAGGCCTTTATTGTTCTACGTTGTTTCAAATGTGGAGAATTCGGGCACAAGAGCAAAGTTTGTAGTAATGAAGATAAATGCTCAAGATGTAATGAACAACATATAACATCTGGATGCTCGTCAACTGAGTTTAAGTGCGTAAATTGTTTAAAAGTGAATCAAGAGCAAAAATTTAAATTGGACATAAACCACCCAGCTTATAGTACACAGTGTCCAGTGTATCGGAGGCTGTTAGAAAAGAAAAAAAGCAACATTTTTTCTAGTAAATAGCAACCCAAGGAAAGAAGATGTGATAGGAAGTTTGAAATGTTGTACTTCAATATAGCTGGGCTTTCTACAAATTATGTGGCAATGCGCCAACTTGTAGAAAATTTCCGTCCACGATTAGTCTTTCTTTCTGAAACTGTTGATGAGTTGTTGATGAGAATTCATTTGATCAATATGGCATCCCGGGTTACAAAGTTGCTTTTTGCCTTTCACATTCCAGACACACTGGAGGAGTTGCTATTTACGCAAAAGAATCGATTAAATTCAACATTCGGTTAAACGAATCTGTTGAAAATAATTGGTTCTTGGCAATTTCAGTTGAAAGAGGTATGCAGATGGGAAATTTTGGAATTTTGTATCATTCCCCCAGTTCTAGTGATCAGCGATTTTTAGAAATTTTAGAAAACTGGTGGGAGAGTTTCATTGACTCCAGTAAATTGAATGTAATTGCTGGTGACTTCAATATTGACTGGCTCAACGTGCAGAATTCGAAGCAATTGAAGCAACTATCTGATTTTTACAACTTGAAACAGACTGTAACAGAAGTTACAAGAATTTCGAAAAACAGTAGATCTTTGATAGACCACGTTTTCTCTAATTTTAATACAGTTCATTCTTTGATAGAGGCCAAATTGAAAATAACGGATCATGAGACAATTTTTATTTATATTGAGAACGAACAGAGTGAACGTTTTTCTTCACGTTCACTCTGTTCGTTCTCAATATAAATAAAAATTGTAGAGTTAGAGTTAAAATCAAGTGCTGGAACAAGTATTCAAAGGAAGCACTGTCTCATCTTGTTGCTAGAAACCTGGATTTTACTGCAATAACGGACAATCTGGATTTGAAAGCAGCTGTTCTCACTAATATCTTGAAAGTGTGTACCAATAGCCTAGTTTTTGAGAAACAAATCAATTTGAAAAATTCGAACAGCTGGTACACTTTATCACTCTTGCGTCTCAAACGTAAACGAGATAAAATGTACTCAAAATTTTGTAGAAGTAATATAGAAAACGATTGGAAAAGGTACACCTGCGCGCGGAATATATATTCACAAGCCTTGAAAAAGACAAGATGTGAATATATACAGAGGAAAATCGATCAACATCAGAATAACAGCAAGGAGTTATGGAAAATACTAAAAAGTTTACTTAACACTAAAAATAGTTTATCGCGGTCCATAACTTTTGAAGGTTCAGAAGAACATTCGGAACAAATCATTGCGGAAAAATTCAACAGTTATTTCGTGAATAGTGTTCAATTGATCAATCAAAGTATTGAATTGGTCAGTGAGCCATACGAAATAATACAGCCGATAAGCAGCAATTGCAGATTAGAATGTTTTCTACCCATCACATTTGCAGAGTTGAGAGATATTTGTTTTTCTTTGCATAAATCGGCTGGTATCGACAATGTCAACGCAAAAGTGATACAAGATTGCTTTCATGTTATTGGACACGAATTGCTAGGCCTGATAAATGAATCATTGCAAACTGGGCACGTGCCTGAAGTTTGGAAGGAATCTCTTGTGGTTCCCATCCCCAAAGTTAATGGGACGGATAAAGCCGAAGAGTTCCGCCCCATTAACATGTTGCACACATTAGAAAAAATTTTAGAACTTGTTGTGAAAGGCCAGCTGATGAAATTTATTGACAATAACAGTTTGCTGATACCGGAACAGTCGGGATATCGAGAGGGACACTCTTGTGAGACCGCACTAAATCTGGTGTTGGCAAAATGGAAAGAGAATATCGAGGCTAAAGAAACTATTTTTGCGGTGTTCTTGGATTTGAAACGCGCTTTTGAAACAATTTCTAGGGCCTTATTGTTGCAAACATTGAAGCGCTTTGGAATTGTAGGGACATCATACAAATGGTTTGAAAGCTACTTGTGTGATAGAACTCAAAAGACTCGTTTCAACGATTTTATTTCTACTCCCATCGATAACACACTTGGTGTACCACAGGGAAGTGTGTTAGGGCCCATTTTATTCATTTTATATATTAATGATATGCGGCGGGTTTTACGTTTTTGTGATATCAACTTGTTCGCGGATGACACTGTTCTGTTCATCGCAGCTAAGGAGTTGAATGTAATCGCGGAGCACTTGAACGAAGATCTTCATTCTCTCGCTCGGTGGTTGAAATTCAAACAATTAAAGTTGAATGTTAATAAAACAAAATACATGCTCATTTCTTCAGCAAACTCCAGATATAACGGTAATTTTGAAATCGATGGTGAGACTATTGAACGGGTTAAAGAAATAAAATATCTGGGAGTAGTTATTGATGACAGACTAACTTTTAAGTCTCACATTGATAATGTCATCAAAAAGGTTGCTAAAAAGTACGGCGTCATTTGTCGTTTGAAGAATGAGTTAAACGCAATTAGTAAAGTCAAACTATATAAATCACTCGTCTCACCACACATAAATTTCTGCTCATCCATCCTGTTTCTTGCAAATAATACACAACTATTGCGATTGCAGCGGTTACAAAATAAAATCATGCGATTAATTTTAAGATGTCATAGGTACACTTCCTCTGTCATAATGTTGGACGCGCTACAGTGGTTATCTGTGAAGCAAAGGATTTATTACTTGACAATGGTGTTCATCTTTAAAATTTTGAATGATATGCTGCCTCGATACTTGTGTGATCGAATTGAACGAGGAAGTGATTTGCATAGATATAATACAAGAAACGCGATTGATGCAAGAACACCTAACTTTTTATTTAGCAGGTCCCAAAATTCACTATTGTATAAAGGATTAAAATTCTTCAATTCGATGCCCAGAAATATCAAACGAGCGGCAACAATAGCTGAGTTCAAAGAATTGTGTCTGTCACATGTGAAATCTGTGTTATGAACTTGTAAAAATGTTTCAATGTTTCTATGTTTGCATAAGCTATCATGTTCGTATTGATGATGATGGATTTTTTGTTACATTATTGTTGTTGTAAGTTAGATTTGAAAAAAAATAAAAATAAATGAGTAGTCTACAAAAGCTTGAGCCACGCGCGCGTTTCGGTAGACATAGATAACTTGATTTTGAACACTGGCGAAAATCGTTATACAATTAAATGTTCTAGGGTCTTCAGTGGAAACCGGATTCGAACCAGGGATAGCCCAGACGGAATACTTGTAAACTATCGTATTAGCAGATGGTTATATCGAGTTTTTTTCTGTACCGCGGCAGATCTCAGTGTAAGTATCTAGTGGAAACTTGAGGATATCGGGTTCGATTCCCGATCAGTCAAGGATCTTCCCGGGTTGGAAATTTGCTCGACATGCCTTATATCTTTACTTTTCGGTTTCCGTCTTTTGTTTAATGTTCTTATGATATCAATTTATGTCTGCAACAGAACCAGTTCGTTTTATTTTGCATACTGGTTCCAGATGTGCTTTGTTAAACTTTAAAAATTATCTTAATGATAAATCGTCCTGCTCAAACCATTGTAGGGGTATGAGGTGGGACCATCATCATCATCATCATCATGTATTGCTGCCAATTCAGCAATATACACAGAGCAAGGATTCTGAAGACTGTGGGAGGTGCTAAAAATTTCGTTGAACACTCCAAATCCTGTGGACTCATTCATAGAGGAACCATCAGTAAAGTACATATTATCACAATTGACACGCCCATACTTTGCATTGAAGATCGTAGGAATGATCCCCGATCGATGATAATCTGGAATTCCATGGATTTTATGAGAATTATTGAACAAATGGAAATATCAACGCAAAAAATCAGACATCTGCCAAATGTTCATACGGAAGCTTCTTATATGCAAATAGTGACTTCGGAAGAACTTCCGACAAGTTAATAAAATTTCGAAAAACAGACGGAAAATTAATGCCCACATTTAATAGGATTGGTGCTTTCAACTAATATGGTGTTCAGCTGAGAGGAACATGGGCTGGTTAATGTTGATTTACACAAAAGTAACTGACTTATGCGTTAAAAAAATGGATGAACTTCGGATGGCGAAGTGCCTTATGATGTCCAACTTCTTCGCGCTCTGGGGAGAAATTCTCAGTACGAACAAAGTATCGGATCAACCGATGAGGGCGTCGACACATTTTTATAGAAAGTTCAATAAACGTAGGATTTGAGAAAAAATTGGTTCATTGAATTATATTTTGCGCACGTTATTCCTTGGTTGCAGCAGTTCCTATCGTTACATTTCATTACTTGCAAAAGATACTTGGGATGTCCTTTAGTAACAAGCAAACCACTCGGCTTAAGGGGGGACCCCGATTTGAAAAATCCAAAAAAATCGCATTTTTGTTTTTTACGTTTCCGGGAAGCTTATGCCTCCAGAAATGTTGTCCTAAAAGGATTTTTTGATATTTGATTTCGTTGAAAAGTTATAGCCAAAGGTATGAAATCACCTCAAGGGATATAGTATTGCTGTACGAATTTCTAAACGCGTTTTTCTCGAAACCATGTTTTTTGAAGTGGTGGTATCGCTATCTCAGGATCTACTCGACCGATTTGGCTGACATTTTTTATCAGCATATAAAAATGGATTATCGTTACATAGCCGTTTTTTTGATATCTCATTTTTTCGATTTTCTATGAGCTTCTAAACAGCGATTTTTCATGAAAAATAACTCATTTTTAACAAAAATGGCCTTCATTTTGGCAATTTTTTGAATTTTCGGAAACCCCTATGTGACGCTTTAGGTATTGTCCTAAGTTTCAAAATGTTTATTGGAAATTGTTCTACGACACCCCGTTGCTTCAGAACCGATACCACCAGCAAGGTACCGATTTTCAGACAGCATCTACGCATCCAGCTGTCAACAGCGTAATAATCATCATTCGTGCACCCAAAAAATGGAAAATACACCTTCAAATGTTCCATAAACAATAACTAAAATACACGAACACTTCACTTTATTCCTAACATCCGATAAATAATCACGAAAATTCATTACTTTTTACCTTCCAGACAGGGGTCTCCTCTACATATCGTACTAATTTCGCTTCATCTGTGGAGTTTGCAATATATTCTGCTTTGACGATCGCTAGGTTATTCCACACATCAGCTAACGACCCACCATACTGGCTATCTGTGAAGCAAAGAATTTATTATTTGACAATGGTGTTCATCTTTAAAATTTTAAACGGTATGCTGCCTCGATATTTGTGTGATCGAATTGAAAGAGGAAGTGATGTTCATAGATACAATACAAGAAACGCGAATGATGCAAGAACACCAAACTTTATGTTTAGTAGGTCACAGAATTCGTTGTTGTATAAAGGTATAAATTTTTTCAATTCGATGCCTAGAGAAATAAAACGTGCGGCAACAATGGCAGAGTTTAAGAAAATGTGTATTTCACACGTAAAATCTGTTTTGTAAACAGATTTTCATAAAATTTTTGCTCAATAACTTATCTATGTTTATAATTGATTGACATTTACAAAATTCATTTACAGGTAAAACTACCATGTTCGTACTGATGATGATGATGTTTTTTGTTGTTGTTAATGTATATTGTAAAAAATAATAACGAGCGTTGTCTACGAAAGTTTGAGCCTCGCGCGTTTGGTAGGTCTGGACTATGTTAATAGTGAACACTGGCAGAATACTGATACACAATGAAATTTTATATGGGGTCTGAAATGGAAACTGGAATGGGGATAGCTCATTCAGAATTGTCGTAAACTATCTTATCATAAGATTGTTATATCAAGTATTTCTGAATAGTGGCAGATCTCTAATATGTTCTTAGTTGACACTTTTAGATATTGGGTTAAATTCCCAATCAGTCTAGGATCTTCCCGGGTTGGAAATTTTCTTGACAGGCCTTGTGAAAGCTTTGGATCTGAAGTTGAGACTATGATTATGTCAATGTCGATACGGATAGAAACATTGTTTTTTTACAGTTTTCGCCAATTTATAATGTTCGATTAATAGAAATTCATGCCTGCAACAGAGTCAGTTCGTTTTTGTTTTTGCTTTATAATGCTGGTCTCTTAAATTTTATGCAAACATACATACTATCTATAAGATAAATCGACCTGTTCAAATCATCAAATGTTTCGTTTCTAATTCCGGGTCCCTTTTTAGAGTTTTTGATCCATGTGAAATCCCTCATGATCTGAGTATAAAAGTTACTCACATCTGCTTAGTGATAATAAGAAAGACTCCAGCACATTTACTGGTCTTATAACAGGACACTGTCCGGGCAAATACCATCTTCGAAATATAGACTTCGTACGAGATGATATTTGTCGCTTTTGTAATGTCGAGAGCGAAACCTAGGGACATTTGTTCTGCAATTGCGGTGCTCTAACAAGACACCGATTTAAACGCCTTCATAGAGCTACTCTAGAGCCCAAACAAGTTTGGTTTGTGTCGCCGTTCAGGATTATAAATACAATTAGGAAAGTTATTGCTGATTGGCACTTAGTGTATAGCTCAACATCGGGTTAGATTCTCGTTCCACCGTTTTCCACCGACCGTATTGTCGACACAAGTATCCTAGAGCTTGTCACTCATAATACATTCAAGGCGTGTTATTTGGTATAGAAATGTCAACTAAGTACTAATGAAAGTTACTCGAGTAATACTACGTTGAGACTACGATGGTTCTCACGAGACCGTTCGTCATATTTTGGTTGATGTTTTCGGCATGAGAAAAGTCACAGCACGACTAGTGTCAAAAAAGCTCAATTTTCTTCAAAAATTTCTTCGCAATCAAGTGGCTGAAGATATACTTGAACGATCAAATTCTGAGGCAGTTCATGAATACAGCTATGTTTCAATGACTAGGTTGTTCGTTGGATAAGTGTATCGCTTAAGAAGGGGGCTATTTTGAAGGCGATAATATGAATCTAGATCTATATATATATATATATATATATATATATATATATATATATATATATATATATATATATATATATATATATATATATATATATATATATACTACTGAACCGATCAACATGAAAATTGGTATGTAGGGATTTTTGGGGATTTTTTGCCATACAAATGAAACCCAAATTTCTGCATTACTCGAAAATTAATCGAGCAAACGAAATCAAATTTGGCATGTAGAGGTTTTATGATGCAATAAATTATTCTATGGTGGTTAGATACTCCTCCCCCTCTCTTAGGGAGGCTGCCATACAAATAAACACAAATTTTTGCATAACTCGAGAATTAATCAAGCAAATGAAACCAAATTAGGCATATGGAGGTTTTAGGGTGCAATAAATGTTTCTATGGTGGTTAGACACTCCACCCCCCTCTCTTAGGGTGGGCTGTCATACAAATTGAAAACAAATTTCTGCATAACTCGAAAACTAATCAAGCAAATTGAGCCACATTTGGCATGTGAAGATTTTAGGGGACACGATACGTTTCTATGGTGAATAGACACTCCTGCTCCCTCTCTAGGGGGAGAAGAGAAGAGAATTCTATCTTATTTTTTGTATCAAATATTTATTCCATGTAACGGAGAAACATGTCATTTGCAAGTGGTTGAAAAATCTTGAACGAGAATTGTGTCTGAAAATAATCTGATATTATAATCATGAGTTTTGGTAGAAGCGTTCAAATAAGAAGATCGAGGTAAAAGGTAAATTCAACGGGGTCGATTAGAAGATCAATTAATGAACAGCTCTGCGATTGGACACATGAACTTGCGCTTAGTAAGAAATCGTGAATGTTTGAAGGTAGTGATAACAAAAAACAAATTTTGGGCGGGACGAAGTTTGCCGGGTCAGCTAGTGATAAATAAAGCATTTTCCACGCCAAACCTGCCGGCTACTGCCCCGATTCTCTCCGATTTCTTGAGGCTTTGTACACATGGCATCAGCTACACAAAATCACAATTTTCGTGATAAAAGCGTGCAGAAGCGTGTCCAGAATCATTGATCTTTATTTGGAAAAAACATGACTCCAAATCTAAATATATGATTGAAATATAATATGCAGCTCAAACATAATATCAAGAAAATAAAATCACACTCAAAAATTGAATTTAATATTAAATTTTTATATCTCAAAGGATCTCCCCTTCGACATTGTTTATAAATTTCAATTAGAAAAGTCTTTTAATTTTACAGAGTTTGACGTATAGTAGTGCAGTGTCTAACTCATACTTTAGTAATGTATAATTTTTATAAATACGCGAAACCGGAACCATTTAAGTAAAACTTCATCTGTCGAAAAGTGTCAAATATTTGAACCCCGGTAAAACGGTGTACGTACCAGTGTCTTAAAATGTAAACAAAAATTCACGAGTATCACATATGATTTTGTGTCAGTGGTTTTTTTTTTAGCTTCAAACTCATTTCAATTTCGAAACTAAAAGATGAAAATGCCTTTTTTATTTCTTCCTTTTTCTTTAGCTTTTTCTTTTTTTCAATTTGTGTGTATTTACTAGGCATACTTAACATCGATTCTTTAATTTCGTTCTGTCTACCTGTCTTTTACTTTAAATTTGAAAGCAGATGCTTTCACTTGACGATTAAAACTGCTCGAATGGGGTATATGCATTTTCATTCGAATATGCTATATGTAAGTTTCATTTTCACATTTTCACGATCACTGCTTTCAACTAAAGGTTTCGTTCGATTTCATTTCCCCAAACTAGATTGTTCCGGATCGTATTAAAAAAAAGGTGAAAGTAAGAGTGGCATATGAGGGCATACATAATCACACATCCAGCGTCCGTTTTACGCCACTGATTACGCCTGCTGATACACTGCGCATACTTACACATCATCATTTTCATTAGTTTTCAGTGAATACGGCTCGAGCTCCAACGAAATTGTCATTCGAATATAAGACCTTTCATTCGATATAGGAACCGTTCATTTTCATTTGACGATTTGATAACTTCGCTACAGTGTGAAGAATGAAAGAAATGGCTTTTTATTACACAATCTATCCGTTTCAGGAGAAACCCTTGTCACGATACCATCCTTCTTCTGATTCCGAATAGAAACAATTTCCCAACATTTCTCGATTGAACGGTATTTTTTTGTCCGCTGCTGTATAATCTTTACCAGACTGGTTTTTCAGATTCATCAGCAATAACAAATTATAAATTGTTTGAGACATCTCTTAGAGTAATTGTCTCATGGAACTTTTGATCTGAAATGTGCCAAAAATCCATCTTTACGTACGTTTCGCCGTCCATCATTGAATGAGTCAGTTACTATCATATCATATCGCCCTTTCGATTTTAATCAGTAAAATTCACATCCTATATGTGATGCCCGCGTTATAATCTCAGATCTATTTTTAATTCCAAGATTCATTCAGAATTGATTTAGTGGGAAACCTAATTTCATAATTGATTAAGTTATATTAATGAGATAATACTCTCATTCGTTCGAAATGTTTGCCACTGTATGATTTATTTTTTTCAAAAATACTTTGTCGGGGTTCAAGCAGGAACAGTCTTTTCGAAAGCTTCTTCCGAATACTGACACCGTTTTCAGCACGGCCCATATGTTCGCGGCACATGCGCACCATCCAAAGTCTAGTTTGTCCTCTGTTTTGCTCTGCCAGTTTTTTCCACAGCTTTCACAAATTTTCTAGCACTCCACCCGACAGGACGTAATTTTCGTAACTTCCAATGTCTCGCCGTTCAGAGGATTGAGAGTAGTGAGTGAGGAAGAATTAGTTCTGCTCGACCCGATCGGTGGGTTGGATTGATTTTATTAAACGTCGAACCCAGAAGACCGAAAATAGAAAAGGTCTGCAGCCCAAGCAGAGCATTCCGAGTGCGCGTTGTGATGGAGTGCAGTGAAGTGTAAGGTGTAAGAAAGTGACCCGAGAAGATAAGTCACTGAAGCGAAAATCAGTGATAAAATCAGTTTAACGGCGGATACCGGACCACGGAAAACGAGGGTCCAAGTGGTGGATTATGACTTCGTTCTCTGCCCTCGACGCTAGCAACCCGGCGGAAGTATTTTACTCGACATATGAACCGACGAAGGAAGGTACGATGGGGTGCAAAAAAAAGTACATCACCATTAAGGAAAAATCAATGGCATAAGGACGTGTTTTTTGTGTAGCATTATGTTTCCCATTGATACACTGTGATTTCACCAGCTTCTCATTCCCCATTCCAACGAAGATTTTTCTCCTAAGATGAAAAAACTCACCCTATTCATTGTTCTGTTTTTTCTCTTCTTGCTCTCGACAACGACAATGCAGAAATTCTTGAGTATGCAGTGAAGATAGGAATCGATCCAGAGAACGAAACCAATTTGATTTACTTAGCCCGGCAAGGATTGCTGCATCCGTTGCCGGAAAATTGGAAGCCTTGGTAAGTTCAGTTATTTTCCCGAAAAACATTTTATCTGAAATCTTCACTAAACCAAATCAATAATTTAGACAATGGGTTATGGTTTAATCCGATTATTTGACAATTGAATGGGACGAACTTAAAAAAGATGCCCTATTCCATCTTATGCTCCCGTGGGATATAAAACATTTTCTCTACTGGAACAGTTCAAGTTTTCCCGATGCTTCCAGCTTAAATGTCAAAGAGTCATATCTTCATGTGACAGCAAATAAATGGTGATCGGCTCTGCTGGGTCTGGGTGGTTGGGGATGGTCTCATTCTCTGCAACTTTAATTACATTTATGGTTAGTTTTTTTATGGTGCGAAGCTGCGGCATGAAGCGTCGGCTCCACCGCACGATGCAGGCAAATAGCGACAGTGGGATTCATGACTCAATCTGATTTCGCTAACGGAGAGAAACATAACGAATAGCTACAAACTTATTCAATTCTGACTCGACGGGGTTTGGATTATATAATAGTAAATGACATATGTGATTTCTATTTATGGGATGAAAAGAAATAACGCCACAAGACTGTCTGTTTGATATACAAATTGAATGATTCTATTTTAATATTTGCATTTTATTTTGTTTATATTTTGTAAGAGGGAACAATAGGATATGAAGTTATCTTTTTGTTATTGAAGTTAGTGCTGTATTCTGGGTAGTTTCACATGAACGATTATGACGATGGTCAAACATTTCATGCGAGGCTACAGCGGAATTACTACGACGCCGGGTGCATCTTGTGTTTTCATTGATCTTTGTTATCTTCCTTCCTATCAAAATAATTTCATTTTGAAGAAGAATGACACTGTTAGGTAACAAGAGGTAAATGTTGATTTTTTTTTGGCAAAGCAGAGATGAGACGAAATTCTAGTCAATTAGAATTCAGAATCACAAAATCAGCTCTATCTCGACAGGTTTCCAATCAAACAACAAAGTTGAGGAATCGAAAGGTTTTCTGTCTCGCTTTCAAGAAACGATTGATAGAAATATTCCATGTAGGTGGTGCAATACAATGTATACAATGTGATAATGTAACCATTTTTTCCACGAACTCCTCCAGCTTCTGATTAACAATTTCTCAACACTTCATGGGCTGATTTTGATTCGGGATTTTAAATGAAAACAATAGCTGTATTTATTCCTCAACATAGTTTTCTTCGAGGGCAATACACTTGGTATAGCGAGATTCCAACATTTCGATCCCCTTTCTGTAGTACGAAACGTCTAAGTGTTCGAAATATGCCCCAGTGCAGAATGATGTAAATCTCTGCAGAATGCCTATTGGACTCAAGAGCGTGGTAATGGAAACACGCTTCATATATTGTCACAAAACGTCGAAAGAAGTCCACTCGATTACGCTTCAACAACGTCAAACCGTCTGTTGAATCATCAATGCGCCGCTGTTTCTGGTCGATGGTTAGCAAACGCAAACCCATCGCGCGGATAGCTTTTTGATGTCCAAAATGCCGTTCAAAATGTATTTCACTCGTTCTTTTGAAATTCCTACGGCTAACTCGCGTAACTTCACTTTACGATCGTTCAAACCGTACACTTGTTTTACGATTTCTGGATTCGTAGCCTCTTTTGGCCTTCCACAGCCAGGTGCATCTGTGGAGCTTGTACGGCTCATTTTAAATTCACTAAACCACCGACAAACAGTTGTTCTCGAAGAAACAGAACTGGAATAACATTTCGTCCACTGCATTGATTGTTCAGGAGGTTTTTCCCATCAAAAACAATGATCAAAATATGTTATTCCTCTTTTCCTAGGTGAATGCTCAGGTAGTTTGTTTAGATAAACGAAATGTCATGAAACTTCACACATAATCCAGTGACAGATGAAGCCTCTCGAAATGAATCCTGTTCATTTTCTAGTAGCGCCATCTTTTGAAAAATCCCGGGACTTTACAGCCCATGTAGTATGTCAGGTACAATATTTACATACCACTGCAAACCAAATGCAGCGTTTGTTCTACGGGCAATGTGGAGAGAGGAAATATTGCAAAAAAAATCGATGCACTCTAAGGTAATGTCCAGGATAATAAAAGAAAATTGATTTTTATAACTTTTTGTCAGGAGAAGGCTTGTGTGAATTCAGGAGTATATTTGGACTTATTAGTGATTTTTTTCGGATTGACCATTTAATTTTTGTGAATTCGAGCATTGTTTTTGGATTGAAAGTGCATCGTACTTAATACCGAATGTGAAGCAGGAATTCTCCAACGGCGAGTGCTTTGCTCTTCGGTTGAAAACTCAAGGTGAAATTTTGTCCCGAAGGGGTTGCTATTGCATCCACTGCAACCACACTACGGATTATCTGTTGCCGTTCTGTGAAAGATGCTGCATAATATGATTTGTGGATCATTTCTCCGGAAAATGATATTTATAGGAGAATTGTTGGATGTTTAATAAGTTAAGTGTGTCAGTTCCGCTCTACACAGTGAGCAATCAACAGTTCATCTTATTGTTGAGATTCAATTCGTCAATTTGCTCAACTTGGCTTATTGGCTTTTTATGCGCATCATTCAGGCCTCCCTCAGTGCAAGTATTGATTTATCGACCCTTGACATTGCCATCAAATATTTGGTCGGGGTTCTGCCAAAACGAACCGCGCCAAAAACATTATTTTGAGATATTTCAATTTGAAGTTTGGGCTCCCACTAATTGACTGTGTCGGATCAAATCTATCATTCTATCGCTCACGTGTTACAAACAGGATGTCGAACATAATACTCCCTTTCATGCTGTAAGTACATCTTCGTCAATTTCTGCTTCAAAACCTTTAGAAATATGAAAAGAACAAATTTACGTTTCTGCTAGACACGCAAAACTTCGTTTTTTGTGCAGCCAGAGCGAACCAAGTCCATGCTAGCTATTAACATAGTATCATTACATAACACATTAGTATTTTGTAACGGCTCTTGACTAATTTCAAGGAATGGTATATATATTGACTCACTTTTGCTGTTTATGACAAAATAATATCTTTATAAATGATAATAAATTGATTTAAGAATGCTTTACACTTGGTTCGCTGTGGTTGAACGGAATTTTGAAAAATCCAGATCAGCGTTTCTACACTTCATTACAGCCCGTAGGCTGTCTTACTTTGATTCCAGGAGCTGTCCGAAGCACAAAAATCTGTTGAAGCTTAGAATCTGCCTTCTTGGAGTAAACGATTGCTATCGTCCGATGCCATATTGTGGGTTTATGGTTCGCTTTGGTTGAATGCAATTTCGTTTTTTTACAGTCTACTATACAGATTTTTTATTTTTTGAACTGTTGTCAATTATCCGAATGAAATGGTCATTTTACAGTCGATAGATTATTATTTTCTGCATCCAATGGTGTAACTCAATTTTGAAAAAAATTGCGCTTGGTTCGTTTTGGCAAAACTCCGACCATTTGTACTAAAGAATTCATTTCTAAAGAGCCTGGCCGGGTAAGGAAGTAAAAAGTGTCCCAAACCAAATCACCCACTCTATGAAAAATATTGTATAGAGTACTTAATGAGAAATTTTGATTATTTTTTTGAATTGAGGTTCAACATAGTAAAAAATATAGTAGAAAACGTAGTTTTCACTGTTTTTCTCGCCATTCTCGATAGCTTCGAGATAAAAAATTTAAAAAATACTGAATGTGCATCTTATGATGGTGTTTCGAGAATTATTTTTTCAATTTTCATCAAAAATTTAAGTACTAAAAAAAATCTTGGAATATTGAAAAAAAAATTAAACGTATTAGGACCATCGTTTCTTATCATAGTGGAAAGTATTTTTGTTCGAAAGGGAGCTTATGAGCTTATATTCTCATATTATTTACCTCTATTATCATATGCTATACTGTCAGTCACCGGTGACTGACGCGGCCTGAACGAAAACTCAGTGTCAGTCACCGGTGACTGACGTGGCAGTCAACGTGTTAAAAATAAATATATTTTGTTTATTTTTCTAATATTTTGTTATTTTCCTAAAATCTATAATTGTATTGTATTCATGTGTTCGTGAAAAGCACCCACAAATCTTATCACCAGCGGTATGGAAAATGTTGTATAAACTATAAAATTAGGAAAATTAGGAAAATTTTCTGAATCCATATATGATTCACTATAAGAGCTGTAGTGAAAAACGAAGTTTTTCTTTTTTTCACGCCATACTCAATTGGAAATAAAAATTCGAGAAATACTCAAAGTACGTCTATGATGGTGTACCACTACAAATTATACAAAATTATTATAGAATTTTGTTTTAAATTAAAATATTTTTTTGGTATTTTGAATTTGGATTTTGTTTAATTTTTAGATCCATTAAAACATAATTTTCATTTAAATGTTCCTGTTTTTGATATATGATTTTTTCAGAATTTTAGAGCATTTTGCGGTGCAATTTTTAAATAATTTGAAATTTTTAAATTTTTAAATTATGTTTTGAGACACAGTACTGCTTTGAAATGTGTTCGTACCTGTTTTTTATATTTATGATTTTTTCATAATTTATTGAGGATTGAGGTACATTTCAAGGCAATTCTTGAATACAGCTATAAACAATCGATTTTGCGTTGGAAAAAGTATATTGATTCAGAAGGGGCATATTTTGAAGGCGATAATATAAATTTAGATGATAAATAAAGTATTCTCTTTAATACTCATATACTCGCGCATTGGTCTGCCAGACCGAGAAATCAATAATTCGTTCATTTCTCAGAAAATATCAACACTACTACTTTGCGATTCTCTCTAGCTTCGTTATTCGTCGTTCGTCATCGTTCAGCGTATCGCATGTGTCGGTACAAAGGGGACGTGTACCACTTTTTTAACACTTTCGGTCTGACACACCGACGCGAGTATAGGAGTAACTTTTTTGGACAAGTGCCTTTTTTCATATTCTAGAATATTGTTGAACGAAATGTGTAAATTAATGTTAGTGGAGTGGAATATTTATTGCATATAATGCATAGGATCATTACCGGACTATTCTTATTTGATTTCATTCCCTTCTGTAACTGGATTGAACGGATCCATATTTAACTATTCGTCGTTAGATTCATACGTTCAAAAGCAAAACATAAATGTTCGACTTTCGTATAGTTATTCGCTAAATATAATGGTCATACATATACACACTTGTAAGAGAATTTCACTTGTGGAATAATTGTAAACAGTAAACTATAAACTAATCGGTGGCTTATGCTAATTTCTAACAGTTACAGTTTCGGGGATATTTTTTTTATATAATGAACAATATCGACAAGAAAACAAGAAAAAGAAAAGGAAGTTCCTAGAAATCCTTTTATATCATCTTTTCATGCCCCATCTGAAAAAGGCATTGATTTTCAGTTTTCCAAAAATACAGAGACAAAGAATATTAGAACCTCTATCATCTGTTAATTATCTAGAAGGTCGTTATACATTCTTCTCTTTGATAAAAGTCCCGAAAAATACGCGACAACTGCATGAAATGTAAAAAATATGTTTGTTTCGAGCATGCAGTTATGCTATGTTCTGATTCTTACTCTAATGAAACCACAATCGATTAATACGTTTTTATGTTGTTTTATAGCTCTTTATACTTCCATGAATTATATTCAGTTGCTTACTTTTAATTTATAACAGTGAAAAATTCGAATTTAGTTATTTGTGTTGGAGTATCAGAAATTACTGTTTCGAGGAGACTGAATTAGATGACTATTGAAACATAATAAAGATGAAGAAAACATATCTTTTGGAGTTTTTTCATTCAATCAAACCCTCTCCTTCAAATAAATGCCAATAAAGCCCGAAAAATACACAATGGCAACATAACAGAGAAGTTCAATTTTCGGTCTGTGACACCGTGCGCGAGTATACGTGTTATGATTTTGCACGCGAGTACAGGAGGGTTAAAAACACAAAATTATATGTATAAATTTGACAGAATGCATTACATATTTAGTGAACGTAGAGTTGTGAAAGTTGAGTCGTGCACCCGTGGTCGAGTGGTTAGCGTTTCACATTTTCATGCCAGATGTTCGGGTTCGCTCCCCGTTCTGGCCGGGGGATTTTTCGGCAAAGAAATTTCCTTCGGCTTGTACTGTGGTCACGCGTATTCTAGAGTTTGCCATCGGAATATATTCAAGGCGTGTTATTTGGCTAAAGAAACTTAAACTAAGTATTAATAAATGAAGCTAGTTAATGTATACGTTGAGACGCAAAAGTTCCACAGGGAACGTGAACGCCATTCAAAAAAATTTCCATTTTTATAAAATCGATGATTAATAAAACCGTAAATTTAAATTGATCTATCAACATTGATCTATTTATAGAATTATCCAATTCCGTATAAAAAAATACTTCGAATGCCAAAAAAAAATTGGCTAAAATTTGGAAATTTCATCATAGTAAGATGCACTATGAGTATTTTTTCAATTTTTTCTTTTCCAGGCTGTTGAGAGCGTGTTGAATAAAATAAATAACTACGTTTTCAGTCATAGCTCTTCTAGTGAACCATATAGGGATTCAGAAGTTATCTAATTTTCTAATTTGAAACAATACTTTAAATAGCGCTGGTGGTAAGGTTGGGGCTTTATTTACGAATACACGAATACAATAATAGATTTATAGGAAAATAAAAAAAAAGTTAGAAAATCACAAAAAAATAGAAATAAAAAAAGGATTAAAAATTTAATTGAAAAAAAACGATATTTTCATACTGCGCCACTCTCAAAATATCCGGAAAAAAAATCACCAATATAAAAAAACACAAACAAATAAACATACATATTTAAACATAAACTAAACCTGTATTGGGTCTCAGAATTCAAAAAAAAATTAGAAATATATATTTTTTGTACTGCGCAGCACTGTTAAAATTCTCAAAAAAAACACACATATCTAAAAAAAGGTGCAGAAATACATTTAAATACGAATTAGAGTAGTAGTGAATCCCTAAATCGCCAAAAAAAAACATATTTCAAGTTTTTTTTGGCACTTTAATTTTTGATTATTATTTTTTTTTGATAATATTTCTTGATACACCATCATAAGATGCACTTTCATTTTTTTCTAATTTTTTATCTCAAAGCTATCGAGAATAGCGTGCAAAACATTGAAACTACGTTTTTACTATAGATCCTATGTTGAACCTCATAGCGGTTTATTCCTTTTTTTTCCATAGAGTGGGTGATTTGGTTTGAGGGCACTTTTTACTTGCTTACCCGGCCAGGCCCTTTCTATAATATTTGCTCTCGCAGGCAACATTTTTTATATATTTTTCCCTCCACTTACCCCCATTTCAAAGAAACTCTTATCATTAATTTTGTAGTCCAACGTTAGCAATGCGGTTGTGTCTTGGACACCACTTTTCTATTTTTTAAGTTTTACCCTAAGCAGCGATCAGTCAACACCATATGCTGGTGCTGACACTCAATATGAAAATCTGTTTTCGAAGGCTACGATAAAGTTACATCAATATCACGCATCTGGGCCACCAAAGATTTGATTAAAGAGTTAATTATTTACACTTCCGTGTCACGGCAATTATTGAAGATTTTCCATTCAGGCAGCGTGGGGCGTACAGTAGGGTGGCAATGCTGCCGTAATCTCGCAAAGTGACGCAAGCGCCAAAATTGACATTTTCCTTTTTTTGTTATTTATCGATGAAGAATTCCAAATGCTTTCAAACAACTGCGAAGTTTTACAGAAATGTGAAAAAATGACCCCGTAAAAGCCTAAAAACGGAGTGGCGCAAGCGCCATTTCCACTGTGATGTGGCGCAAGCGCCATTTTACCTATGGTGTGACGTGATTTAATTGTGATAGGATGTGATTTTCTATCTGATCTGATAGCATAGAATGGATTAGCAGGGACAGCAAATTTCACATAAAAACATCTTCCGTAATGAACGTTTAGCATGATGAAAATCACTTTTCCGAAATGCTCCTCATGTCAAATATTTTAATCCAAAACAGTCCATCCCCATGCAGTGCTACATTTATAATAGCAATTTGTTTCAGAACTACAAATCATGTACTTTGCTCTGTTTATAAATCTCGTCAAATATTTAAATTCATAAAATCAAATTCACCTCAAAGGAAAAAATGATCCTTGATCGATCACATATTGCACATAAAAATTGTAACTAATTAGTTTAAACTCATCAATTTAATTGTTGATTACCAGAATTGATGTCTTTTGATGTCTGTATCATCCGTACTGTCCATAATTGTTACAATCGGGTTCTCAACTATGTTAGCCTGTTCAACGCATGTTACAGAGTCGGAAAATGTGTAGAACTTTTCTCCCTGATGCTCTCTCATACTCCGCTCAACGGCAGCATTTTGGGTAAAATAATTGGAAACAGATTCTCGCATACTTTTATGGATGAACGCCAATCGGTTGTGGAAACAGCGATTAAAATTTGCTGTTTCCACAACAAATTGGCGTTGGTAAAATAGCTTAAATAAAACGGAATTTTTTCAAAAATCAAGTCGATGGCAATGTTTTTCCATCAAGTGTACACAATTTGAACAGATCAGATTTTCGTAATGTACGCGTAAGCTGATTATACATGCAATTTTACGAAAAGTCTCGTACTGAAAATTCTTCCCTCTGGCGCTTGCGTCACTTTGCAAGATTACGGCAGAATGGATGTATGGAAAAAAATTCATCATCGACTTTCAAAAACCGACCATGTACATTTTGTTTATTGGCCCAAAAAAATTATCTGTGCACAGTTTCAGCTCAATCGGACATGATTTAGGGGTGCCTCAAAGCGATCAAAGTTTTGTTTTTTTGATCCTCGAAAATCTTCCAAGACCCGGGACTCTCGGGCTACGACATTACCAAAAAACACAATTCTAACTAAAGTACCATCCGGTGTGCAAGAAGGTTATCGTAATTTCCGTGCGTGCAAGAAACCAGATGAAGCAAATTCTGGTGGCAAATTCCTAAATGAATTAAGTCTTAGATAAATCCCGTCCAATAAAACTAGTTGTATACAAATGGGTTCGAACAGTTGTGAATATTAGAATATTGAATAAATTTTGCTAGTCACATTTTTCTAAAATATATATTTTTACTTAGGCTGGAAACCTGACGGGACCGAGAATTCATTATTTCCATTATTAAACTTTCGAACAGTATTAGTGATAACTAATAATTCGCTGTAAACTCGACGTTGAATTTACAGTGTTGGTTGTTCATGATTATTTTTTTTAAATTATTTTGAAAATGATATTTTTTTTTTCAATAACGAATAACATGAAATTTTATTCGTAACATTTTTGTGTGTAAATTCTCGCGACATCTATTGTAGTGATTTTTTTTATTTTATATTTTTTGAGTTAGAATTTTTTTTGTAAAATTTTATATATAGGCCCTTTTCAAAAAGTTGTCTAGATTTTTTTAAGTATATAAAATTGCTTAACACTAATCCTACCGATGTTTTCTGTATACCTATTTCTACCATATCGAGTCAAGTGACCCTTTATGAATAGTTAGTGATCAATGACTTGATTTATATAGTTTTGTTGAGGAACGTGGCATACCATATTTCTCCTGTATATTTCGACATTTTTAGGAAAACAATTATTAGCAAAATAATGAAATTACAATTTTTGACACGCAAAATAGCACTGTAACTTGGAATGGTTACTGTTAGCTCGCTTGGATAGTCAGCAATACAATTAATACTAATCATTCACTATTTATTCACAAATACAACAAAATGTATAAAGCAATAGCAAAAATATGTAATGCAATGGTTTTGTATCACAACCACACATACAAATCTTTCTGATATCATATGAATGTTTGCACGGGTCAAATGACCCGTTGGGGTAGTTAGGGCAGATTACATAAATTTCTCAGTAAAAGAAAAAAATAACAAGGGAGGAATAAACACTGAAAAATACATTTGATGTATGTTTTAAGAAAAGTAGTGAAGGCAAATTATGTTGTGACAATGTGATTTGCAAGAAAATTTAGATTAAAGCTGATTAGATTAAAGATGAAGCTGATCCGGTGTACATTTCTATTGACTCGAGGATTAAAACACAAAACAGCCAAAATATATGCGGCGTTTTAGTGAACAATTTAAACTTGATTTCAAATAACATCTTTTAAGGGTTGAAATTTATTGTTCTCGATATGATATGGACTATCCATGCAGTTCACCAGTGTAAAACGCATTCTTTTCTTTGCTCCGCTAGAGGCAAAGAAATCCTCCGTTGATACTTGCAAGATATTTTATCAAAGCTGGTTTTGCATGCACAGCGTGTCCCACCGAGAGCGTTATAACTGTACATAATAAGCAATTTGAATTCAAGCAAAGCATCCGTACCTCTCGTGGTTCAAGTGATATAAAAATACATACATTTGTTCCGGCAAGGACGTCGTCACCCACATTCAGCAGGGCCCGGTCTCCATCCAGAGAAATCGACCCTGCCTCCTGTTCCTCATTGGACCGTAGAGGCGTTGTCTCTCGATACAACGATGGAAACAACACGGGTCGCTGAAGGGAACGTGTTTCCGAGTGAATATGCAGGATGTTGTCAACACCAAGTACACAACCGCTGATGGCGATATGATGGAATTCTCCGTATATACATTGGCATGCTCATGTGCATGGCAGTGCATTTGGTTTTGTCGTTTTATTCTGCATTGCTCCTGGCCGGGGAGAGAGCGATGTCCACACGGAGGTTCTCACCATTACATAAGGCCTGCAACTTGACTGGAAGCGAACGTAACAGTGTACACTTTGTCAGAAGCAGTAGGCAAATGGTATTCATTAACATCTTGAGATGGATTATGTTCCGTTGGCTGTCGCCGGGATGAATTGACTTCCTCGTTCTTGTTTTAAAGTTTCATCCGCTCAATTTGATAGTTTCTAGTGCACCGGATCATACTCAAATTAGGACACAAAGGTAATCAAATTTTAATAGCTGCCAGTGGAGATGTGCTCATGCTTTCTAATTCGGGTGTCAAAAGACATTGCTGTCATTTCGAACGAGTAATTGATGCATTGAATTAAGAATAAAACCTAATTTCAGAATATTTTAAACGATGTCATTTTCCACTGAATCGGGAATTTGGTTTTCTATCCACATGAATGAATTTTCTTCTTCTCGCTGCTCACCATTCTCGATCAACTAGCAAATATTTGCAGTCTCTTTCCATCCATTATCATAATGCTTTGCTAACCACATCGCTAGAGCTAAGCGCTACGTTGTTACTCGATATCCCGACATACAATGGCATTAGCGTTTGTCACGCTCAGTATCTGTCGTTTTTAGAACTCATGTTTATATTCCGCAAGACCCGCCCTATTGAGAAAACAGCATGCCAGATGACTTCATCGACTGATACACTTAGTAAATTACGGCTTTTGTCTCATGGGCGTTGATGACACAACCAACGGTTAATGAACAAGCCCAATCATTGTGTGTCTCGAAATTTAATCCTCAAGTTTCGAATCGGTATTCGCCCACCGGAAATTACCACAGAGAGGTCCGTAAACCATTGCTCGGTCATTGTTTGGAAGGATGCTGAATCGCATGCTCGGAGGCCACTGTTATTGCCGCTCTGCGGGTTCGCTCTGTGTGCATTCGCCGCAGATACCGGGTCACGCGAAGGGATGACGTGCATTAACCTTCCCAAAAAAAGAAAAAAACTTCGTTGGTTTCCATTCTACCATCTGTTATCAGAATCGCACCAAAAGCCAGGCATCTGCATCTTTGCTGGCTTGATGGTGGAGACGCATCGTGTTTGGTTAGCAGAACGTTGACATCGTAGATTTATTAAGGTCAGTCAGTCAGTTCACTACAGAGAGGGTGCTCGAAACAAGCTTTAGGTTAGTTTATAGTAGAACTGTGAGATTTCTAAACATCCTTTTATTCAGAAACACGGAACGTCTCAAGACAAATATTTACCCAACATTCAATTGCATGCCACACCCGGAGCAGCTCTCGGCTCTCATATAGCGCTGCAGCAACGATGCAAGCGGAAAAATAATCTAGTGCAGTTTATGGTGTTGGCGTTAGGCCAGGAAGCAATCAATAGCATGGTTACCGTACTGGAGCGTTTTCCAGTCGAGCATAGATTTTTTTTTTCTAGAAGAGATAGTTTCCGTCTTTCGTTCAATATAATGAAATAGGTTTTACCGATTCGAGTAACATATGATGTCCCACAAGGCAGTCATATTGGTCCATACAATTCTTCTTCTGTATTCCAACGATGTCGAATTTAGCTTGCAGTGTACTAAACATATACATAAGTTTTTGTCGAATGCTCCGTTACCAACAAAATATGTTTGAATTAATCGAAAAACGCGTGTCGTAGCGTGTTCACGAGGAGGATCATTGATAAACTTCGGATATAAGCTGCATGGTAAAATTTCGAACCGTGTTGAACCCATCATAGTCCATGGACATTCCAAGCATCATGCTCTACTCCAAGTTAATCTTTCACGGCGACATATCCTACATTACATCTGAAGCGTTCGAAACTCTTGGTTCTATTCTTTCTCGCGATCATTGATATTTAGCATTAGCATTAGCATTGAGCAAGTTGCACTATATCGTAGGTGGTACGAATTCAATACTGTCAGGTTAGAAACTAGCCTCCATCCGTTGCTGATGATTGGTAATATCTCTTAGATGAAGGCATGTTTTCTCCAACAGTTAAGAATTGTCCTGGCCACGTCCTTGCAACTGCTAAGGAAAGGGAAGGAATGTTAGTTCGACATTTGCTTAAGAGAGATGCAGAGAACTCTACGACCTCTCATAAATGTCTCGGGAATTTAGGAATTTGTTAATAGGAAAGGTAAACCATAGGATACACTCAGCCGGTGTTAATGGCGTAGCTTGTTAATAACTCTAACTATAACTATAATTATAACTATAACTATAACTACATATTCTTTCTCGCGATCATTGATATGGATATTATTTTATCCGAATGACATTCATTAGGCTGTCAAAAAAGTCCTGCGGTATTTCCGCGAGGTGTCGTTGTAAGCGCGTAGTTCTAGTTGTATACATTGTATCGAGTCATACTATAGCTTGTTGTTTCTATAAATATATAGTCCTTGACAGTGTTTTGTTTGGTTAAGTCGTTCGTGAGTTATAGTGTCGCAAATGTGGAGCTAAATAAAGAGAAAATCCGACATATTTTACAGTACTACTATGACGAAGGCAAAAATGCATCTCAAGCTGCCAATAAAATTTGTGCAGTTTATGGACCCGATACAGTTTCCATTTCCACCGCACAACGATGGTTTCAACGTTTTCGTTCTGGTGTAGAGGTCGTCGAAGATGCGCCACGCTCCGGAAGGCCTGTCGTTGAAAATTGCGACAAAATCGCTGAATTAGCCGAGAAAGACCGGCATAGTAGCAGCCGTAGCATCGGCCAAGAGCTGGGGATAAGTCATCAAACCGTTATTAACCATTTGAAGAAGCTTGGATTCACAAAGAAGCTCGATGTATGGGTGCCACACACGTTGACGCAAAAAACATCTTTGACCGTATCGACGCATGTGAATCGCTGCTGAATCGCAACAAAATCGACCCGTTTCTGAAGCGGATGGTGACTGGCGATGAAAAGTGGGTCACTTACGACAACGTGAAGCGCAAACGGTCGTGGTCGAAGCCCGCTGAAGCGGCTCGGACGGTGGCCAAGCCGTCATTAACGGCCAGGAAGGTTCTGCTGTATGTTTGGTGGGATTGTCAAGGAATAATCTATTATGAGCTGCTTCCCTATGGCCAAACGCTCAATTCGAACCTGTACTGCCAACAACTGGACCGCTTGAAGGTAGCACTCATGAAGAAGAGGCAATCTTTGATAAACAGAGGCCGCATTGTCTTCCATCAAGATAACGCCAGGCCACACACTTCTTTGGTGATGCGCCAGAAGTTCCGGGAGCTCGGATGGGAGGTTCTTTTGCATCCACCATATAGTCCGGACCTTGCACCAAGTGACTACCACCTGTTTTTGTCCATGGCGAACGAGCTAGGTAGTCAGAAGTTAGTCACAAAAGAGGCCTGTGAAAATTGGCTATCCGAGTTTTTTGCCAATAAGGAAGCGAGCTTCTATAACAGGGATATTATGAAGTTGGCATCTCGTTGGGAACAAGTCATCGAACAAAACGGCGCATATTTGACTCAAAACAGATGATTGTAACTAATTTTATGAACAAATGAAAATTCAAAAAAAAAAAACCGCAGGACTTTTTTGACAGCCTAATATAATGATCATGTTAAGTTGGAATGACAGGCAATAATGATGCAAGTTCGCATTTTTAGATTATTACTGTAACAAGAAAGGGATATTATCGCATTAATGATAGTGGAAAGTACACTGAATCATTTCGCGACACAGAAGGTACGCTGTCGACCTCTTCAAATGTGTTGAATGATGACGAAACAAGCATAAGTTGTTAAGGTTACTTAGAAAAATGCTATTTAAAATTTCCAAAAAATATAATAAAATAATAGTGAAGTATTCCAGTAATTACTAAAACATGTTGTTCTAAATATTTTTTTCTCTGTTACTAAAAACTACATTGAGGTCAAATCATATTTCTGAAATTAGAATTACAAACCTTGAACATTATCAGACTTTTTGTTTGTTTGTTTGTTTATTCATACTTGTAGAGTAAGGGTTCACCCTTATAAAAATTCTACAATCGGATCAACGTTGTTCATACCACGTCCTTATAACCGTTACAAACTCAATCCAAACTAAATTTAAATACATTGAAAATAATAATGAGAACTACACAATACATGCAAACCCCATCCACTATACTGTCGCTCATCCCATTCAAGACGATTTTTTTATCCGCAAATTTTGCTTCGGTGCCATTTTGAGAACTGAAGAGCAAACGCTCAAAGCAGAATAGAACAATCATGCACACGACACGCCCACAAACTCTATTAAGCCCAATCTGTAAATTCTCAATGAAAATTAAATGACAAGCCTGGCTGGAGAAAACTGACTGCCAATACACCCATACCTCGGTATACGGCCGCTCTTTATACGACTTTTCGTTGAACAAGCTTGGAACCGATCCGATAGAGTTTGTATGAATTTGTATTGGAATAATTGATTCGTTATACGGCTTTTTTCTTAGCGGCCCAGGAACGTATCTAGGCCGTAAAGCGAGGTATGGGTACATCAGATTTTTAGAGTCCAAGATGGTCCCTATGAACTACCACAATCTTTCATTCTTATTGAAAAGCAAGGCAAGTTCTTTCAAATAATAATAATTGAATAGTTGATTGCTACTGACGGTGCTACATCGTCTTTTACAAAAAAGCACAACTTGAAAGAACCAATCTGCCCATGTTTGTAAAGATGACGTAAGCGACAAAATGAACATATTCAAGTATTTGGTTGCTACGTAGTACGTATGCTCAACATCCAAAAAAACATTTTTTGTATGAAAACATTCGAGCAATTTAGAAACGTTTTCGAATATTCACAGTTTGAACGCATAACTGACGTAGTTCCATAGAGCTTTCATACAATGTTCAAAAATTAACAACTACCAGTATTTTGTGCTATACGCTACATCTACATTTGAATTAAATGCCTTGTAGAATCCAAACATGCTTTTTATTATGTCCTATTACAAACAATTGAAATCCTGCTCTATTTGTTACTATTCATTGTTCACAGCACAGCAATGAACATTTTGTTTGTTATATTGTATGACTTAAATTTCTGCATTTGAAACATCAAGGTGATAATAAAAATAATCAGATTAGTAATGAAATCAACGGTAATATTGACGTGGCCGATGAATTGGTTGGGGATGTTACAGGGTGTTCGATAAGTTCACAGAATACACTTTAAAAAATGAAAATAGAAGTTAATGTAAATGATGTTGGTTTTTCCAGTTGAAAATATTATCATGGTTCGTCCACTTATTTGAATGCTTTAATTCAGCGCACCTTTGTCAAATCAGGTATTCAAATGTTTTAAAAAATATAAAAAAATTGTGTTTTTCATGATTTACAGTAGTTTTATAGGATACTAGCTGACCCGGCAAACTTCGTCCCGCTCAAAATTTATTTTTCGTTATCACATCCACGTTTTCTTACAAAGCGCACGTTCATGGGTCCAATCGCAGAACTGTTCATTGGTTGATCAACTAATCTACACTTTAAAGTTATTTTTTACTAAAAAAGTTCAGTACTTCTACCAAAATTCGACATTGTAATATCAGATTACTTTCAGACACAATTCTCGGGCAAGATTTTTCATACTCTTTTAAATAACATGTTTTTCCGTTACATGGAATAAGTGTTTGATACAAAAAATATGAAAGAATAAAGACAGCCCTAAATCGGACAATTTCTTTCTCGAGTTTTGTTCTTATCAACACATTCGGTGATCCATTTTTATGTATATAGATGAAAGATGATATATGAGTGCGTTTTATCACATTAAAGTGAACAACCACTTTCGAACAAAGAACAATTTCGTTACGCAAACATTAAATAGACTAACAACGCATGTCAATATGTAATTGTAGAACATACGCGAATTGAAAATAAAGAAAATAAAAAAAAATATATGTGTATTATTTCTATGGGACCCCCTTTCCATTTCAGAGGAGGGAGTGGTGTCATACCATCATAGAAACATTTCTCGTACCCAAAAACCCTCTCATCGCAAATTGGCTCCATTTGCTTGATTAGTTCTCGAGTTATGCAGAAGTTTGTGTTTCATTTACAAATACAAACCACTTCCACCCCTCCCTCTGAAATCTCCACATACACTATTTTGGTTCCGTTTGCTTAATTGATTTTCGAGTAATGCAGCACCCCCCCCTTCTTAGGGAGGGGGAGGAGTGTCAAACTACCACAGAAACATCCATTGCCAAATTCCTTTTGCTCGATTAGTTCTCGAGTTATGCAGAAATTTGTGCTTCATTTGTATGGCAGCCTCTCCTGAAAGAGGGGGGAGGAGTGTCGAACCACCATAGAAACGTTTATCGATCCCTAAAACCTCTATATACCACGTTTCATTCAATTTGCTTAATTAGTTCTCGAGTTATTCAGAAATTTGTGTTTCATTTGTATGGTAGAAAACCCACCGCCATCCCCCTCTTCTTTCTTGTAGCCTTCGTCACCCCGTGAACGTTGCGTTTCTTGTACGGCTTGCTTCCTAGTTCTTTCGTCATGATGGTGTGGGCGGTGTCCCGATCGACACATCCAGATCAGCTGCGGTCTTCCGGATCGAGTGGTTCATGTTTCGACGAACCCGCACTCTCACCACCTTGATGGCTGCTGGCTTCCTCGCCGAACGCGGCCGCCCGGATCTCGCACGGTCCTTGGCCGAGCCCGTCCCACGGTACCGACGGATGGTGATATAGATGAAATTCCGCTTCACCTCGTGGGATTTCAATGACCGGAATATGTCACCGAGTCGCTCATCTCTCGCAAACAACTTTACTACGATGTCGCGGTACGACTCCATCGTGCGCGGTAAATAAACAACAAATGACAGCAAAGCCGTGCGCGTCGTTTAGCCTATCTATGAGGCTAAAACTGACACCAGTTACACAGAATGCACAAGGTGTGCATCTACACATGATGAAACACCCTGTACTTCAAGAATCCCAACCGCGGCCAACCGCTCACAACGATGATAAGGTCAGATCGCTTCGGAAAGACGACAATGCTGTTTTTTTTTGGACAGCGACATGTAATCTGGTAGACCTCTTGAAACTCAGTAAAACAATTAATAGTGAACGTTACCGAAAGTGTTGCTTTGGAAAGAGCTGTATTTTTTACGCTCACTAAAGCTCGGTCGAACTTTGCTTTGAATTGGATCAGACCGTATCAGACCACACCGTTATGTGGAGATTGGTTGTGTATGATCGAATCACACGTTCGTATTGATTTTATGCGTTATTGTAAAAATAACGGTGGCGAGGAAATAAATGTGTAATCACCTCGGTCCGAACTGTATCTAGCACGAGAAGAATATTCGCTACGTGTATTATCAATAAGGACACAAATCTCGTGTATTGTTCCCGCGAAAACAAGAATGAATCTTAGATACCCCATCTTCAACTGCTTCTACAAGAGCACTCAAACCCATTGGTCATCGTTTCAAGACCACCATTCGGGTTATTTTAAAAGTTTTCAATGCATACTCAAATAATATTCGAAGTAATCAAAAGTTATTTTTCATTTTTTGTTGTTGTAAGAGAGCTTCTGAATTAAGAAGTGTGTTCAAATTTATTGGTGTAATGAAGATGATTTTTAGAATTATAAAGGCTTTCTCAGACTCTCAGACTTTCTTATTTCATTCACTAGGTCTTAAGAAAGGCCATTTGGAAAGCCTCGCTGCCGCTGCCATTTAGCAGAATGACTGATAAATCGTGAAAGACTAATTGATTACTTTTCCAAATCGATCAATTAGTTATCGTGAATTCAAGCATTGTTTTCGGGTTAAAAGTGACGGCAAAATGTAGTGCAATTCAAACCGGATGTGAAGAAGACATAAGAGTTGCGTTCTTCGGAAGAAAATTGAAGGGGAAAATGCTTTGCGACAGTGGTTGCTATCGACACCGCCATCCTAATACACCGATTCGGTTCGGATTTTCTGTTGCCGTTCTGAGTGTTCTTTGGAGCATTGTTTTTGGTAGCGTTGAGAGTGTAATTTTGCTAAGCTAAGAGATACAGAAAACCTACTGGGCTATTCAGTAAGCTCATTGTTTCAGTATCGCTCTAGACAGCGAGCAATCAACAGTAGAGTAATGCGGGGCAAAGGTGCGCATTGGCCATTTTGAAGCAAACGAGCATAAAATTCCGACAACAGTGTAGTCGTTTGATACATTATTACACCAGCAGCTCACACATATAAAAAAAAGATACATTTCATGAAAGTGGCAAAAAGTTATGAGGTAAAAAGAGTTTTGCAATGTTTTGATCTAATTTTTTCAGTTTTGGAGATGACGATTTACTTACCTACAATAACTGGAAAGTTCGAAACTACACGGTCAAGGAAACCTTCATTCTATAGTAGATGATAGTGCGTATTCGTTTTTGTGAAAAAGTTCAAGAGCTTTTCTAAAAATTCGATAAGTTCAAAAATTGCTTGTGGGACAAAGGTGCGCAGTGGCTGTGGAGTAAAAGCTCGCATGTTTTCAACAATTTTTTTACGGGACCCACAAGAAGAAACCCGATTTGAAGAAATGCACTCCAGAAATGCTCAAATGGCCCGACAGAGGCTTCGGGAGGGTCTCGAAGTGTTGGATTGCGGCAGACCTCGGTATTTCTGAATCGATAGTGATTTATGATTTGAATATTCTTTTATTGACATTTCTACTTCTGCTGGAATGTGTCAGCGAGCACCTAGTGCGGTTTAGATAGGTATTTACGAGTGAGCAGTCTGAGGATCTGCAGGCCACTGGACAAAGTTTTCTGTGGTATGACTCTCAAAGATTTACGGCGCATGGCGTTCGATTTTTCGGAAGCCAACAACCTCCAGCACGAATTCAACAAAGTTGCAAAACTAGCAGGAAGAGATTGGGCTTCTAGCTTCATGTGGAAACACCGTCTGTCTCTTCGAACCCCACAACAACGCAACGAAGCAACAGCGCTCCAAGGCAAAGCATCGGAATCCTCAAAACCGAAATCCAAGATGAGGAATAAAAATAAACAATTGCTTAAAAATAATTTAAAATGAATTTCAAATGAAAAATGTTTTTATTCAATTCAATAACGGTTATGTTTCGTTTATGTTTATGTTTTCACAATGAACTTAAAATCAATATTGTTTTTTTTTCAACAATGAGTTTCAAATAAATCAAGTGAAGGTAACTATGTATTTATAAGCTTGATCTATATAAATCAGAATGTTTTGGGGTCCGTTCCTCACGATTTAACTCAAGAACGGAGACACGGATTTAAACAATCAGTTTCAGGATTGATGCGTCTTAGTCTGCATCAGGTTTATATGTCAAAAAAGAAATTATATACCGCGAGTATAGATTACGTACATAAAAATAATTTCTGTGGGAACTTGAGTGTTCGAAATGATTTTCAGGAGGCGATCTGGCGTAGTGGTAACATCCATACCTCTCACGCTAAGGGTCATGAGTTCAATTCTCACTCCCGACATTCTTCCAAAAAAATGGAAGTAACAGTGACGAACCTGCCAAAAAGTGTTGAAAGTCACTATAATTCAGAAAAAAAATCGAAATGATCTATATCAATATATCAATTGAGGGTGGGACGAAGTTCGCTGGGTCAGATAGTTTGTTAATAAAAACGAATTCTGTTTCAAATGATGGACATTTTCGGATATCTTATATTGTCAGTCTCCCGAATCTTCAAGTCTTCCCAAAAATTTCCACGTGGTATGTTCGACTATAACACCCATCCTTCCTCACCCATAAAGAAAAACACAGAACACCCCCTTCCTGCCTGCTGGACGGCGCCTACACTCTCTAGTAATGATGCTTCTCCCGCTTCTGATGATAAAGCATTTATTTTTGGTATAAGTTATCTCAGAAGTTCAATTCAATAAGTGTGCACCTTTGCCCCGTACGGTGCGCACCTTTGCCCCCACTATGGGGCAAAGGTGCGCATTTGTCTTTTTGTATACAAATAGGTATTTGTCCAATTACAAACACAACTCGAGAAATGCTTGTACTGCGTTTCGAAGGTAATACAATTTGGTAAACAAACGGAATTTTATTTGCTTTTATTTCAAGAGTTATTGGACGCCAACAGTTAGGTGCGCACCTTTGCCCCGCATTACTCTACATGTCAATTATGAGAGATAATTCGAAAATCAGCTCAAATTAGCTTTTTATTACTTCACCGTGCCCCTCAATCAGTGAAAGCATCCATTCATAGGTCATTATCAGGGATACCACATGTTTGTACCAAAGAATGCCATTCTTGATTTTCTATAGCCTTTACTTCTCGCCGGCTACAATTTCATAGTCTTACATCAACAATGCGTTGACGTGGCCCCTCTGAAAAAAAGGTAAGTAAGGCTGATCTAATATGGCTCAATGAATGACCCAATTTACGCACAATATTTATTTATATTCAATCCTAATGTAAATTACCTCAGTTGCAGTTGAACACTTGAGGACTGCTCGTATTTGACTGATGTCCTATTCACTGAGGTTGTGGAACGAATCCTACAACAAGAACAAGACGTACGTTTACTGAACTCTTTACTGGGCTGTAGGGTGCGTAGGAAGAATTCTCCCTATCGTACTGGCAATGTGTCAACCACGATAAATCCGATGTGTGGGGGTCATCTCCTCAAGGGTAAATTCTTGATCTGTCGAAGTACCCGGAAATTCAAAGACGTCATTTTCATTGCTCGACTTTTGAAACGATTCCTCAGCTTTTTTAAAGGAAAACAATTAACGTATTCACTCAACTCAGATAATTTCCGTAGATATCTCTAAAAAAATATCGTTTCGGTACATTGTCTGTTTTAGGTGCTGTGCGGTTAACAGTTCTGAAAATGAGTGCTACCAACGCGGCGCGGGAAGTCACACAGGTCACAGAAGGGAAAAGGGAGATGAAACGTTCTAATTCCGTAACAAATGAGGGTTCCATAAATTGACACATGCATTTTAAATGCTGCATCGGTGCGCAGAATATAACGGTGTTTTGAAAAGAGGCCATGTAACATTAATGGCACACGTGGTAAACGTTGGAGAAATGTTACGAGTTTCAGTTCAGAATCAGTGTCCGCATTTTCAGTGTTGTTCATCAATTGCACAAAAAAGGGTTAATTTTGCAGACCCCTGTCAGATGGTTATTCAATTTGGTTGACAATTTCCTGAATCATACGCATTATTTACTTATAAGAAATGGATTTATTAAGAAGTGTTATATGATTATATCGTGGCGATTAATTCCAACTTTCCCTTCCTACAATTCACAGCTACAGCAAGCAGGTGAAGGCGTACTACTACTACGACCGGTACACCCGCAAATCCCAGTGGGAGCATCCGATTGACGTGCTGTACCGCCAGAAGGTGGTGGATGCGCGCAAGGCGCTCTCTCTTGATCGATCAGACTCGACATCGCTAGCGGATTCGGGCTTCCGCAGCCTGAAATCGGCCACCAGCAACAACAGCAACAACAGCAGTGGTAGCGGAAGTGGTGGTAGTGGCGGAAGTGGATGCGATAAGTGCGAGATTGGTTCTCCGTTGCCGGCCGGAGGAACAAGTGCAGCTGAAGTTGATGATTGTGGAGTGGGAGAAGTTGTGGTGGACTCGCAGAAATTTGATCAACAAAAGCAACAACAGGGGCAGCAAAATTTTGTTGACGAACAAACGGGATCCGGATCGGGATCAGTGGAATCCGATCGAGAAGAAAGCGTGAAAGAGGCTACTGACGTGAGGAAGGAGGAGTCCGAAAACGATAGGGAAATTGAGGTGGAAGAAATTGATGTTGAGGAAGAGGCAGGAATCGAGGCAGAAGAAAGTGACGATTCAAACAAGGAGAATAATAGCCAAAGGTTAACGAGTGGCCGATTGGAACCGATGGTTGCGAGTACGATGGCAGTGCCGTCGAAGATATCGTTCAATTTGGGCTCCAGTATGAGAGACCGATCGGAGAACAGCACCTCGCGAGGATCATTCCAGGGTTTTACAATCACAGGCACGGGTTCACAGTTTTTGAAATCCGCCAAAAAACCTGAATTTGAAAGCTTTGAGTTCGGGAAGAAGGAAGAGGTCAAGGGTATTTTAAGGGACTCCAGTCTAACGTATATAAGAAACAAAGGAACTCCAAATGAGGATTCTTCGGATGAAAGGAAGAGTGTACGATTCGATATCGATTTGAATGCCGAACTGAAAGCTAATAAACTCGAAGGGGTTCGGGATGACTCATTGATTAACTTCGAAGAGCTAGCGGAAGGTTACGATAATGATGCCGAAGAGGAGGAAGAGGAGGACGAGGGAGAAGGTGAAGAGGAAGTGGTAGAGGGTTCCGAGAAGAAATCCTCATCATCGACGGAGACATCCGAGGAAGATTCTGATGCGAGTGAGGAAATTGATAGCAAGGCGGAAGTGGTTAAGGAAACCACAATGCGAAGATTCTCAGTTGAGAGGGTTAGTGATGATTCGATTCGGCAACTTAAAGATTCCATTGCCGATGAGAAAATGAGATATAAGACTAAGCTGGAGGATGAGTTGAAGAATCTTAGAATATTAGAGGAAGCCAATGTTCAGAACGAACTGGCGAAGGAAAGGAACCTATTCGAGGAGCAATTGACAGTTGAAAGAGAAAAAATTAAGGAGCAACATGAAAAAAATATTGCAGAAATCAAGGAGTTCTACCAAGTAAAACTTAATGAGATGAAGGCTGATTATGAGGAAGAAAACGAAAAGGAGTATAGAGTATACAGGGAGACATTGCAGGAGGAGTTCGACAGACGTGTGAAAGAAGTGACGGATGAACATAGGGCGACAATGGCAACTTTACAAAAGAATCACGATGAGATCGTGGAAGAGCTGGAACGTGATTTGAAAATGGAAGAAGAATTGATCAAAAAAGAGCATGCCACAAATTCGACTGAAATGAAAATAAAATTGGCACACGAGTTGGATGTTGAAAGGCAGCGTATGAGGGAAACTGGCGAGGATCGTCTGTACGAGAAGATTCGATGTGAGAAGCGACTTCTGGAGGACAAGTACAAATGTTTGAAAGAGAAATACACCCGACTGAAAACAGATGTGAGGATTTCACTCGAGCGACGCAAAAAACGTCGTGAACAGCAGCAGCAAAGTTTGCTGAGCAACAGTTATGAAACGGATGACCGAACCCATTCGAGGCCAACGCCACAGTATCACTACGAGAGTAAAACCAACACGGCTGGACCGCCCTCGGTTATGATGAATTCAGAGAAGTCCTCCATAAGCACACCGCCTCCGTCAGCTGCATCGAAGCGTTTCCTCGCGAAGGGTAACTATTTGCTGGAGAACAAAAACAAACTTTTACACTTCAACGGAAATAATCATCAACAGGTGGTAGCTGCTTCTGCACCAGCGGAACCCCGCAAACCTTTCATTCTGAATAACAACCGCCTCCAGAATGCTGAGGATACCAGTCACAGTGAGGCAACATACTCCAAGAACTACTTCCAAATCCGTAACATATTCGCGAACATTCGCGATGAGAATTTTAGTTCCGATTCGGAGTTTGATAAAAACCACGACAAGAACAGTGTTCCCATGTCGCGCCAAAAGAGGAAACTCTTCACCAAAACTAAATCCGCTTCCACATCAAAGCTTAATTCCTCGAAGCATGACCGCGAGCGTCCTTGTACTCCGGTTGAGAATCTGAGGATTCAACTAAAAAAATTGGAGGAGCTCGAAGATCAAATCCCCGAATGTAACATCGATACGCCTTACCACTTGCGGTATCCGTTTAGTGATCTCGAGAACAATGGGGGAAGCACCGAGTTGGACTTCTTCAAGCATCGCATCCTCCTCGAGCGGGACTCGGTGGTACGTGCCAAGGAATCGTTGCGTGCGCAGAAGAATCTCTTCAAATCCAAACAGCGGGACATCTCGATCAAACATACGATGAAGAACAAACATACGATGGATCAGATTTTTAATGTAAGTTCCGTCGTTTGGTGGGGCACCGAATGATTAATCAAATACTTTTGTTTGTTTTTACAGGAGGAGAAAGAGTTGACCGAAATGGAGGTATCGCTCCATCGTACAAGGGCACTGCTGGGAGAGAAGGTGATTCGATTGCGTCATCTCGAACGCTCGCTGCAAAAGCTGTCCGAAAAGGAACGCCCAGCGCTGCCGGAGAATATTCCAATAAACATGAAACCCAAAGAAACACTGAGTGACCTTTCATCTTATTCGAGTTCCGGTTTCAGTAGCACTGATGTGCCCACAGAACACGGCAACATGCGTCATCCATTCAGTGCGAACGAGTCAGCTGAAACGTTAAAGTGTTTGGAGCATCTGTACAGCGAGATTCAAGACATCTGGAATATCCTGAGTAAGTGGCGAATGCTACATTTTGATCAGCGTGCAGTCACTAACCGTTGTTTATCGTTACTTGTAGATCCGCAACATCAAGCCAGCAGCTACGAGGAGCTAGATTATTTGAACAATCCTTCACAGCACTTCTGCGATATCGTGATGTCACCCAAACCAGGAACACCGAATGCTGCCCCCCATCAGATGCAACAACATCAGCTACATCAGCATCAGTACACTGCGAATCTGCTTGAGAAGACGCGCGATCTCAAGAATTGGCTGCGACAGGCAAAGTCTGAGCATGAACACCTCAAGAAGAAGTCATTTGGGTAAGGTTATTGTCGTTTCCACTGATTCAAGATGCACCCGAGCCCAGGTCCCACATGATTCTTTCGTAGTTCTCTAATTGATACTATCTTTTCTCGGACTGAGATGAAAACTGGACATTCATAGTGATGCCTAGGATCAACGTAAAAACCATTATCCTGAAAGTTTGGCCTTTTTTTCTTCATTTGTTTTTTTTTGTATTTTTCATTGTTGAGATTCCGCTGCCTTGAACCCCTGAGTCTTTCTCTACTGCGATATTTTAATGGATTCAAATCCTGTGAAATTTTCTACTGTATATTTCGTGTCCTATTGGCCTCTGACGACATCGATAATGGAACTCAATACACGAGATCAAGTCATGTGATCACCAGGTTTTAGAGCGGGTGGCAGCTAAAATTTTGGAATTTGTTTCCAAAGCTGCCAAAAAAAAAAAAGACAAACATACTTGAATAAGATCTGATTGATTGGAATTGAACATACATTGCCTATCGTTGAAAAAAAGTGATTATTTTTAAACGAACCGTAATCGGCGGTCCGGCGGATGATGTTTTTGTTGAAGCGAGATCAAAATTTTCTTGTAGCATTCGTTCTGCTACAGTAGTCAAGCCAGAGGGCTTGAACCATGGCTTAGAAATACCTCTCACGGAAATGATAAGTACAGCATCTTGAAATCAAACTTATGTTTAAACATATATTTTATGTTCGAAGATGCAGTAGAGCTATCCATGGCATAGGATCGATTGTTTCCGGGAATGAGCGTTTTCGAACGAGGGAAGTAACCATTTTTCGGTTTTTTTATCAATCAGCCTAATTGGGATTTGTGTTTCAGTGTATTCCGGGGCTCTTATCTTCATGTCTTGTCTTATTGTGACTTTTCTCAATGTTTAGCAGATGTACTGGTGAGACCAGTTGAACTTTTTTTTGCGAAATTCCGTTGGCTCAGTGAATTTATTGTTGTTGAAGGCACGAGAAAGAGAACGAAGTCCTTTTGCGTCCCTAAGTTTGCCTGGTCTTACACTACCATGCTTGCGAGTAGTTGTTGGGGACCTTAGGAAATGGTAAACAGTCAAGGCCGTAATATTTTCGCATTTAGAAACATTTCTTTCTTCGACAGCATTTTGAGCAAATCTGAACAAACACAAACAAAACAAAAAATACTAGTGGAAAGAGGAGAGAGAGTTTACACATACACATTCTCATTTCTCTCAGAACTCGTTTGTTGTTGAGCATAGAGGCCTCGGAAAAATTCCAAAATTTTAGTTGCTACCCGTTATTGCGTACATATAGTGAGGAAAATTCGTTTAAACGCAAGCTAATTTTTGTTGGAAGTCCTAAGACAAGCGATCATAAATTTGTCTTCACAACTATATTCGATTGGTCGTGGGGTGTATAGTTTTGACTAGTGATGAAACGGATAGTAGTTTGGACGGATACAGGATATCCGACAAGCTTCTAAGCTCCAATTATAATAGGTATCACTATGAAAAAAAATATTACAATGGGCAGTTACAATTACCTTATAAATTTGATCATTACCAATAAATATTCCTGGTTGTCTTAGTATAGAGGGTACACATTACCACAAATCAAATTAAACGAAGAAAAAGAGACGAAGCTGAATAAAACCTTACACGTGAAGCTCACGACACCTTTCGGGATTTTTTTTTCAAAAAGATAGTCAGCGTCACGTTCAGTAAAAAATCCCATTGCTAATAAAATCAACTGTATATTTCAAATTAATCGCAACAACGTTTCTTACGTTTGGTGGTCATTAAACTCTAAGTAGTACCCCCAATTGACAAGGTTTACTAGAGTTTATCATTCAGCTCCTTGCAGTAGTGTTTACAGTGAACGACTGTTCTCTGAAGCCTGATGTACGAAGCGAAGTGTAATCGGTCGGTTAAGAAAATCATTATAAAAGTCATAGTCTTGATGGATTAATGCTATGAGTGAATATTAATTTAATTTTGAAAAAAAATCTGACAAATCATTGTGTTAATGAGTAATTATTGATTTTTTATCAATATCCGGTATACGGCTGAATAGTAGTTCACTATCCGGTATCCGGCCGGATAGTTACCGGATATCCGTTTCATCTCTAGTTTAGACCTACAATAATTTAATTTGAAAACTTTGTACACCTTTAATAGGGGGCAAAATATCATTTTGAGGAGTGAAATTCGTTTGAACGCACACAATTGAATCTAAGCGACTGACGCACCTATGACACCAAAAACCTTGGCAATCTGTCATTTCAATTTTGTTGTTGTGTTAGTACGCAAAACATTTGTTGGTGCTGGCAATTTGTTGATCTGAAGTGAAAAATGCCGAAAAAAAGATATTTGAGTGAATCAGAACAAAGAGTTGTTCGTGAACTGAAAAACTGGTATGAGTAACCGGGAAATAGGAAGGAGAATGAACAGATCTGAAACATCGATTCGAAATGTGCTGAAGAAAGGTGAAATATATGACGTTAAGAAGAAAGAATACCAAAATAAGCAATCCTGACAGGAATCGAATTCTGGAGCTGCCCAGAACTGGAAAGTTCAATGCATCGAAAATAAAGAAGGAACTTGCATTCTCGATTACCAAGAAGCGAATTTTACTCCAGCACATGGCAGGGCGAAATGAAAGAGGTACCGTTGTATTTTAGGATGAAAAGAAGTTCCATGGTACCATTTACCAAAGATTATATGCTTGAAGATTTCAGTTTTGAGCAAGACAATGCAGCTATCCATGTCAGTAAGAGAAGTATGCAATGGTTTTAGGAGCATCATCACGTGCTGACGTGCCGGCCAGTCTAAGACATCAAGATCTTAGACTGGCCAGCACGTAGTCCAGACCTCAATCCAATTGAGAACCTTTGAAGAATTCATGCACGACGTGTGCACAGCGGTGGAAGTCAGTATGGAACAGTTCGGAAAACTAGAAGCTTCTCTCCTGGAGGTCCATCGCTGCAGCAATGCTTGAAAATCTCGTTAATTCCATGCCGAACAGAATTTTCGAAACTATTCGCAAAAACGGCAAGCAAACTAAATATTGACTATTGTTTTTCCTTTAAATGTTAATTATTCATTGTTTTCATTAATAAAAACTATAGTGCGTTCAAACGAATTTCCTCTCTCAAAACCTATTTTTATTTCTTATTCAGCCAAATCAGAACGTAGAATTGGAAGCAATACTGTAATAAACTATGATTTAGGAGGGGCCAACGTTTGCAATTGCACTAGAGATGGGCAAACCAGTTCACTTTGATGAACGGTTCACTCACTAACCGTTCATCTAAGTGAATCAGTTCTTTCGCTCTTTCGTTCAGCGGTATTAAGAACAATATAGAATGTTAGCTAGAACCCAACATCAATATACAGCTATTAATTGATATTGTTGGATTGGATAGTGTACGAATGGGATTTTTATTTTTGAAATTTAGTGGGGAAAGATAAGCTGCTTCTTCTTTGAAAGTTGCAAACTGTATGAGAAAAGAGGTTTATCGGTCGACAAAAGTTTATATAATAATTTGATGCGCACCAAATATGTGCAATTTTTCATATTCTCTTTTTGGACAACACACAGGTTCCATGTAAGATCATATTTCATAATGTTCATTCAGGGAAAAAAATCAGCAGCGATCTTCACTAACAATCAATCATACAAACAATCACGATAACACGTACACGCAATAAGCCAAACAATGAATTGAAAGCAACGAAAAAACGTTTTTCTCAACATGCCCTCACTATAAGATTTTATGTTTACCTAATCCATGAATCGCCCCAGCTTCCCCCAGATTTTTTTCTGATAATCAGGAAATATATGAATGTTACGCGGAATTGAAAAAATACATGAAATTGAAAATATATAGTTTTGCTTTTAAAACTACGAAAATCTAATTTAATGTTTAACCCAAAATTGAGTATACATTAACACAATAAACCCTGCGTTACATGCATTTTGCTCATAAATAATATTATTTTATTTTCCTTACAAGCATTCTCGTTATATTTATCCATTCCGTCCATCGCAAATCAGTACAGCTGCACTCGTTAGTTCGCAAACAGTTCGCCCGCAAATACTTCGTTCTCAAACAGTTTGTTCCCAAACAGTTCACTCTCAATCAGTTCTTTCCCATACTGTTCACTCGCAAACAGTTCGTTCTGAACCAGTTCGTTCACAAACAGTTCACTCTCAAACAGTTCACTCGCAAATCGTTCTTTCGGAATCAGTTCGTTCAGAAACCGTTCGCTCGCAATCAGTTCCTGGGGAGAACTACCGTTCTTTGAAAAAGAACGACCGTTCGTTCACTCTTTTCGGCGAACTAGTTCTTTCGTACCGTTCGTGAACGGTTTGCCCATCTCTAAATTGCACACTATGTCTCGGTGGTCTATGACAGCACTGGTTTCACATTAGTTTTGATAATCCGGTATTTGATGCTCAGGATTATCTGGTTCGACTTCCGTATTTTTCCCAAGATATTGAAAAAAAAATCAACTTTCTCTATTGTTTGCCCAGCTACCACGAAAATGGAAAGATTTGGTCTTGCTGACGCTAATGCTGATAACTATGGTGGAGGAATGTTTGGCTTGGTCATTGGGCTTACTTATATTTCAACATTCAAAGTCTTACTTCATTCAGCGAGTAGCCAACAGCTTTTTTTTAAGACAACGAGGGTAAGTAAACGGTGGTGGTTCTATGCTGACGAAAAAACTTGAGACCTAAACAAAACAAAATTTAGGCTTTTTATTTTGTGTTGCGAAAAACTCTTTAACCAAAAACGTCGTCCTAATTTGAAGTTTGTTAACGGTTGTGTGAAAACGTTGTGAACGTTGAAAACGTGTGAAAACAAGATGTGAATGAACTGCAAAGTTTGAAGTCTCTTAAAAACAAAGAAGAAATATAGTGATATTTCTTCTTTGTTTTTAAGAGACTTCAAACTTTGCAGTTCATTCACCTCTTGTTTCCATAATAGCATGAGAGAATAATCAATATTAAGTTCTCTTCCGCGACGTTGTATGTGAATCGCATTTTTGTTGCAACAATGCTTTGCTATTCAGTGAAGATGAATACATCGTAGTAGTCGGTGATGGAGATGTCATTTCAACGATGTTTTGATACTAAATTTGGTAGACGTTCAAAGTATTTGAGTTTTGTTACAAAGTTCTTCTTCTTGGATGGCACTAACGTTCCAGTGGAACTTTTGCCTTCTCAACGTAGCATTACTTGCGCTATTTTTATTTTTTACTTGGTTGAGATTTCTATGCCGAATAACACGCCTTGAATATACTCTGGAGTGGCAAGGTCTAGAATACGCGTGACCACAGTGCAAACCGGAAGAATTTTCTTTGACGAAAAATCCCCCGACCAGAATGGGAATCGAACCCGAACCCCCGGCATGATAATGTGGGACGCTAACAACTCGGCCACGGGAGCCACATTGTTACAAGGTTGGGGTACTCAAATCTACTGAATATATCGAGCATGATAGTTGTTCATCCTTCCGGCACAAATTTTGAGTACTGTCTAAACCGATAAGATGAGGTAGATATTGTAGCTGGCTTTCAACTTGATGAAAGAGATTACTTTTTTTTGAAATTAACAAGAAAGGCATTTCAAATAAATTCCACACTACATTGATTGACAAGTCATATACTAAATTTGGCCGAGAAAAGAATCATGTTTGAATCTTGGAATATTCAAAGTTATTAGTTATCCATTATTAGTTTTTCTTAGTTTGGGACTAAACTCATTGATACGTTTGATCGAAATAAGAAAGTATCCTTTGCAAAAGTCTTGTTATTTGAAGTTCGATGCTAATGGTGATAACAGATCAGAAAAAAAATCTACCATGTATGACATCTAACCACAAAAAAAGAAAGTAACTTTAAAAAAAACCCTCTCATACCATACATGTACTACTACAATATAGTGTGATATTAAATTTTAGATAACTTGAATGTTAGTAGTTTGATTGAAGTCGTTAAATTTAAATTTCAAAATGATGCAAGGTAAATCGTAAAAAAACATTATTCAAGCATGAAGATTTTGTGTTGTGGACAGGAAACGTAAACACATAGTTTTTATTCGCGAAAACAATTATCACATTAAATCTAATCATATAAATTCGATCATTACTTGAATTATTCTTGAGTCAAAGTCAGTTCAATAATTAATAAATTTAAAAAAAATAGGGAATCAAACCATTTTTTTAACGGTAATAATATCTGTGATTTTTCATCCTAGTAGCGGTAAATTGTGGTAGTGTGTAACGAACGTTCAAATCCATCCATATTGTGAATATCACGCATTTATTTTGTGTTTTATAGAAACATCATGTGAACAATGTTTTTCATAAACCTCACCTCTTAGTTGTGGTGTGACGTGTTTCGTATGATACAATATATCTACTGAGGATGGAAGATAGAGTTAGAAATACAAAATATATAACGATTATTATAGGAACAAGCATTATAAAACTAGGTTTGTCACGTAGCGTTTAAAGTAGACTGGAGAATGGAATGCACAAACAAAGAACCGCGATAGATCCGCAAAATTGTTGTCGAAGGATTTTTTAAAACACGGAAATATGGATACCACGATGGTGATTATTTTATCGTTCAAAAATAGAATACATATAATCAAAAGATAATAGATATTCAAAATACGACAAACAGAGCGACTTTAATATTGCCGCGCGTTCAACTCGAACATAGAAGACTTTCTCGAGAATGTAACTTTTTTAATGCGAATCCCAAAAACGGCTTCTTGATTCAAATCCATTCTACCGAATCGTTACTATCTAAATTTGTACCTATTCTCAACGACTCGTAATCATTTTATTTGCCTCCAACAATTACAGAACATTATCCCAGACCAAACTTATTAATATGTAATGGAGAAATTAAGAGAAATTAAAATGATAAAAAATGCAAGAGTCCATTTGAAGAACCGAGCTGGATTGAACAAGATTAAATCTGATTGAGATTAGAAATATTTGGATGTAATCCATGAAAAAAGGAAAAAAACAGATGTTTTAAAAGGTAAGACTCTAATACTAATAAACACAATTCAGTTTCAAAAGGCATTGTTACAAGATAAAGTGTCGTAGTGTTTCGATTTATGAAAGAAATTTCCGTTATAACGAATGCACGTCATTTTCAAATTTCGCCGATTTTCACCAGAATGGTGGTTGAGGAAAAAACAATGTCAATGCTTGTGAAGAGACGATCGGTCTAACCTGTTATAACCATTGTTTGGTACAAAGTCTTAAAATAAAACACATTTTAGTGCCTGTTTCCTTGCAGTTTAAAGTATTCGAATGGCTTTTCTTTGCAACCTTGCACGAAAAAGTTCCTGTGACGCTATCTCTTGGTGGTAACTTGCATATTCAATCAAAATTCCACGCACAAATTCTACTGTATCTTTTTAACCCTTTACGGTCGGAATTATTTCTACTTGAAAAAGCAGCGATGTATTGTTTGCAGAATATGTATAACTTGCGAGTTTTTGAAAGATGAACAAAATTTATTTATTTTAATGTAAGCTTCAGATAGGTATTTACTAAACAATGTATTGTTTTCATATAAAAAAAATATATTCACATGATATCTTTCGAAACAGTTCTCAAAATGCAGATGTTCGCATGACTCACAAAACTAATTAGTTTTGCGTATTCCACCTTTTATCATTCTGTTTGGACTTACAGAACAATGCTCTTACAGCAAAACATGAAGTTTTCCATGAAGCTTTTCCTCAAGCATGGGTGACAACTTCTGTTTATACTGAGTAACGTTATTTATTATTCACTAGCTGACCCGGCAAACTTTGTCCTACCCAAAATTTATTTTCCGTTATCATATTCACGTTAAACTTCCACATGCCATGTTTGGTTCCTTTTGCTTGATTGATTCTCGAGTAATGCAGCGCACCTTCCATTCCCCCCCCCCCCTTTAAAACAACCATAGAAACATTTATTGCCGCGCAAAACCTCCATATACCAAATTTGGTTCCATTTGGTTCATTAGTTCCTGAGTTATGCAGAAATTTGTGTTTCATTTGTATGGCAGCCCTTCCTTAGAAAGAAGGAAGGTGTGTCGAACCACCATAGAAACCTTTATCGATCCCTAAAATCTCTATATGCCAAAATCTGAAATTGTGAGTAAAACTAGTTCAAAGTACAGGCAAACCTTTTTTGTGTGGTCTTTTTTTGTGCGGTGTATGAAAGGAAGCATCTTCTTCTTGAATGGCGTTAACGTTCCCTTAGGAACTTTTGCCGTCTCAACGTATGCATTAACTAGCGTCATTTATTAATACTTAGTTGAGATTTCTTAAGGCCAAATAACACGCCTTGAATGTATTCCGAGGGGCAAGCACTAGAATACGCGTGACCACAGTGCAAGTCGAAGGAAATTTCTCTGACGAAAAATCCCCCGGCCTGAGCGGAAATCGAACCCGAACACCTGGCATCATAATGTGAGACGCTAACCACTCGGCCACGGATGCACGATGAAAAGAAGCATATTTGACGGAATTATCGTCCATTTAGTTTTTTTTAGATGTTTCAAATGCATTTCAGTGCAAAAAAAGCATATTTGCGTCTAAATTATCCACTTCTCAAATCATTCCCTTTCTTCCCTCAAATGCTCTATGTTGTGCATGACATGATTTCCATCAGCATTAAGTTTCGACACGCAACTAAAATCACAACACAGCCATGCGCAAACGAAATGGCAAACTGTACCATCGCAAAGCAGGGAAACGAAAGGAAATGGAACGGTGAACGGCATGGATTCATGCGGTCCCTATCTACGGCACAGAAAAAAGTTGCTTTCAAATTGTGTGCCGAAAACGATTTTTTAAAGCTACTGGTGAAGTTTTGCACGATTTTTTTTGTGCGGACCCTATCCCCCGCACAAAAAAAGGTTTGTCTGTATATTGTTTTCATCTGTTTCAATCATGAACTGTCAGGACAGTTTATGCAGCTTTCATAATCATGTAGACCAGTGTTTGGATTTCGATCAAAATCGAATGATACACAATGTGTCATGCAAGTAACCTCTCACGAACATATAACCAAATATGAGAGGATCATTCAGATACTTGTATGAATGACAGTAATGACTTGTGTAACATTACATGATTAAACCAAGATAGGAACGAAGACTGTTGTTTGCATATTCGAGCTGTATCAAACATCGCAAACCATTTTCAAAGCCTGCATACAAGTTTGAACCGCATATATCGTCCCGCTCTACTATAGCGAAACCCACTGTACAGACAAGTGCAAAGCAATAAATGATACAAGAAAAAATACGTCATCATTCGGTCACCATTTGCGGAGAGCAACGAATGGGAAAAGAGAGCGGTGTTGCTAGTAAAACTATGCGGTCTATATGAATATACATATTTCAAGGGATAGCGGCGTTAAAAATGGAAAATATGATCTTTTTTTTCTCTATTATAGTGACTTTCAACACATTTCGGCTGATTCGTCACTTTTACTTCCATTTTTGGAAGAATGTCGGGAGTGAGAATTGAACTCGTGATCTCTGCGTGAAAGGAAAATATGATCTGTCTACCCTTCCCTTAGCCTCTATCGAGCTAAATAATCATATAGTTAGCACTCTCTGAAACTTAAAAATCAGGATCTGTTACATTAGCTGAATATGAATCATTCGCTTTGCGTAGTCCGTATGATCCTGCTGTTTCATGATGCATGGATAGGTCGATATGCATATGTTAGAGGCAAAGAAGAAAATAAACATTCGGCACCGAAAGCGTATATGGTGGTTTTGCTTGCGTGCTGGTGTATCATGAAGTGCGAACCGATGCAGAGTTGTCTCGTTCTCTTTTGTGTCGTGATTTGCAGCACATAACAACAAAAAAATGCCGCTGGGGGAAATGATTTGTGTATGATCATATTTGAACGAACGAAAGCGATTTTTTCACTGAATGGATCATTGGACAAACACTGATGTAGACGAAACAGTAAATCATCTGCGGAGCATCTAGTCGAACAAATCAATCCGGGAGTAAAATTTGCAACAGATTTTTTGAAAACACTTAATTTATTCAAATTATGTTTCAGAGTTCAAACATTGTCATTCCCATTTTTCCTTACATTTGTTCTTTACATTTCTATGTTTACATACCGATGCTGTTAATGATGATTAAATAATGTAGTACATTTTTTTATACCAATGCGAATCAGATAAATCGCACGTGCGAAATGCAAATGCAGTGTACGTATTACATGCACTGTGGCGGAGGGAAATAGTGCAACTTAAGCTCGAATTGCGACTCCAATTTGAGCAGATTTTGAAATTAACTCTCAGAATTAACATGTACTGTTGATTCCTCGCTGTATTGAGCGTTAGTGAAACTCTGAACTTACTGTATATCAAACGAGTTTTTCAGTATCTCTTAGCAAAATTACAATTACTTGGCTCTCATATAGGGTAAACGATCTTGGTTTGTCCGATTTGGGGTGCTTTTACGCAACTAGTAAATGCAAATCGATTTTTCTTCATGAAAATAACATATCATCGATACGAGTTTAGGTTTGTTGAAAAGCCCCAAGTGTCTAGTGGCTAATACTACCATAAGCCCCGCCGCACATGCCCACACTCGCATTGGCCGCCACGAGCAGAGTGCGAGTGGCTGTATTTAAAACCTATGACGCAGTACCAAACTCCGCATTTGCTCTAACGTGTCGACGCAGGCACGTACATGAACGTGCACGTGCGTGTCTGCTATGTGACCGAGACATTGTTTTCGAGTGGCAGTGTCACGAGTGCAAAATGGAGGAACTGATTGAAGCTGTTCGAAGTGAAAAATGCTTATACGTGGTAAAACACCATGTGTTTTCCTTTTGGACAGGTAAGTGCTCTTCCATATTTTTTTCGGATGATTTCCTTATTAACAATAATCTATTTGAAAACTCGTTATCACTGTCGGATTCTGAATTTATATCAATCGCGTCCATCTTGCTTCACTGACTGATGTACGACTCGTGAAACGAATTGCGGACACACACGTGCCCACCAATGTCAATGTGACATTGGCGCAGTGTCGTGAACGAGTGCGAGTGTGGGCATGTGCGGCGGGGCTAAGGCGATGAAATTATTCAAATTTTTATGTTTTTTAACGATTTTCCTCAAAGAGGAATTATGATCATGGTTTGACCACCTCTGATCATGGTTTGTCCAAAAAATGATCATGGTTTGTCCGGCTTTAGAAATCACCATTTTTGAATGAAAACATCCGAATTCTCAAGTAGATGTTGCATTTATCATTGTTTGAGTTTACTGTCAGCATATTGATCCATTCATAGTTTAGGCTTTCTCCACAATATTGCATTTACTTGGGCATTTTAAAAGTGTTCACCTCAATACACTCAGCATAGAGAAACTTTATTTCTGTTATGCGCGAAGGACACAATAAACAAACTGCAGCGCGCCAAGCGGTTGCCATAGAAATCATGTGGACAAAACAACATTATTGAATTGGACAACTCATGATCAGAATTGAGTTCATCAAAATGCGTTAATCTAATGGTTTAGCTATGTAAATCTGATACAAATAGTGTGCAAGAATGATATTTACAATATTTGAAAGTGTTATAATCCAGAAAAGGTCTGAACACGTGCGAAATAATCATCTGGTGATCGATTAAAAGCTAGCTCGAATGAGGGGCGCATTGACACCAATAAATGGTGTATTTTATAATCCTTTAAAACATGTGATTCCGTAGAAAAATTCTATAAAACTACTGTAAATCATAAAAAAGACAATTTTATTTATATGTTTTGAAACATTCGAATACCTGATTTGACAAAAGTGTGCTAAATTAGAGCATTCAAAAAATTGGACAAACCATGATTCACTGTTCGGAAAGGGCGGAAAGCTATTTTTAAAGGCGTCCTTAAAACTAGCTTGACTTTGGCCATAATACACAGCCCCAACGTATTGCTGAATAGCTTCGGGTACGCCTTCTGCAAGGAATTCACATCCACTGGTACACCACTGATATGGTTGCAGAAATTGTCTATCGGCATTATATTTATCGATGAAGCAGGTTGAACACTTGCGAACACTTGGAGACGAAAATCCTGCCCTGCTGCGCCAATCCGTTGAACGATACCTCACAGGCAAACTCGTACTGCAGATTGAGTTGTTCGCCCGACGCTGACTTTGCGATCTGCGTTGCCGGCACCGTTGTTGGATGACCCAGCTGCTTTCAGACCTGCTCGGAATCAATTGTGATATCCGATTTCGTATCCAATTGTAGGCGCACTGGTACACCATTGATTTCCACCTGCACGAACCGTCGTTTGCTCTGGATGTTGCCCACGGAAAGTGCGATGGTTTTGGTAGAAAGCTTACGATTGCGTTGTTTCACTGATTTGGAGGAACGTTTCCTCGTTGAACAGTTGCCCTCCTTGTGGCCAAATTGCCTACATTCGTTGCATCTGTGATTATGGAAACTGCAATGCTTCGAGAAGTGCCTCGCACAGCAGTTCCATCACGGAGTCGCAGGAACTTTCTACGCTTCTTCCGGCACTGGAGGACCTTTCCATCGCTCCGTTGACCGCTTCGGAAACTTCTTCTGAATTACGTGATCCTTCTTTGTTCGGCAGCGTCGTCGTAGTTGAAATTCGATCGCGCTTTTTTTTCTTTTTTTTCGTCAAAATTCGTAAAACTCACGAAACTTGCGTTCTCGTCGGCACTGTTGTAACGCGAGGTGGTGAAATAAAAAAATACACTAACGCTACAATTACTTAAACTTTATTCGTGAGACAATTAAAATAGAATGATCAATTGAACACGTTTTCGATGAGACAACCTCATTCTCGGTGACACATCGATGACGTAAATTCGATGACAAACGCCTGCTAACGGTGAGCCCTGTGGTTTTTTTGAGTTACGGTTGCCAGTGTTCCTAACACGGCACCTTGACCGAACAAAATTGCACCACTTTATGCGATATTTACCTTCCAATCTTCTTTTGTATCGAGCAAAACAGTTGTGCCTGACATCAGTATTCACTGCTGGAGCGAAACTGTGTTTGAATAATGATGAGTATGATTTGAATTATGAAGCTTTAATATCCTCTAGCAATGAAAAAAGCCAATTCAAAAAACTAAACTCTCGCCCTTGAGAAGGGCCATTTGGAAAAATTCGATGCAATCTGGTCGCTTGCTGCATGACTGAGTAGGTTGCCGCAGGTTGAGTATAGCTGCTCTAAACCGATTGGAAACTGAACCCTATACCTATAGCACCATCAGCCATGAATTTCCAACGGGTTTCCCGCTCCAATAGATCACAGATAACGATTTGGTGGTGCGATTGTTAAACAATCGGCGTTATTTTGTTCTTTGATAGATATTTCAATTCGAGGAACCGGTGGGAATTTAGAGCAATATTTCGTGAATTGTAAAAGTAGATCTGGATGGATAATTTTGTGCAGGATATAAAAAATAACATACCTGCAGCAACTGTCAATGGACGTTGATCACAGGAGCCTTGAGTCTCTGGGAAAATGTTGATGACGGGCTTCGATGAGGGTAATGTTGATGAAGGAGGAAACCGATCACATCGGTAACTCTAGCACCCCCGGCGACCAGTCACAACATTTACTGAAGTCAACTATCAACAACAGTGTGAACATTATTAAGACACGTGTTTAATACATTTAGAAGTTTCTATAATTAAAATAAGCAGGAACAAGCAAAACAAACGTTTTTACTTCACCGCAGTTAGAAGTATCTGTGAGCTTAAACTGATTACGAATTAAACTTTACTGGAAACTCAATATCATATTAACTATAAGAATACAAAAATGAATTACACGTAACATGAAAAACAACGTGTGAAAAGTAATAATAGTAATAATATAATACAATAGTATTTGCAAATTTATAATGTGTAAACGTTTGCAAAACAGTCCGGTACAGATAGACAAAATAAAGAAAGAACTAAGAGAACAAATTTTATACATAACAGAAAACGATGTAAGAGCACTAATTAAATAGAACATTTATTCTAAAGCATTCTTCAACTAAACAACAGTTTGCTAGAAAGATCATCCGCAAAATCGAGGCATTGTAAAAATATTCGTGCAGTTCAGTCGACATGCGGTGAAGCTGATTACCTTTCTTCCAGCCTTTCCCAAGTTTCGTGATATAGCGCGATAACTTCATTTGTAACTAAACCTTCCAGACGCATTATCACTGGTAGCGTATGTATTTTTGGATTTTCTTTCAATTCTACCGAAATAACAAAACAATCCGATTTCAATCATTTTCTGTTTAGACGATTTTGAACCATTATTTCCATCGTCTTCTAAAAGTTAATGCCTAGGCATATTATTGTGTATTTCCCTATAGCGTACAACGTTACCAAATATGCATGCAAAAGACTCACCCACAATTACGTTCCATTTTCATCGCATCGAAATGATTTTGGGAATCTATCCTTTCTCTATGTTGTGTTTAGGATTGTTTAGGATTTTGCAACGTTCGAAAGGTTTCTTTTACTGAGACGCTTGGAGTGAAACACAACTTCCCTAGATAGGTGTTTTTCTCGCGTGGGACAAAATCTCTATCATTGTAAGGCACTATAACAGTCGGGACTGTATATTCGTTTAACTTTGCAATCTTTCCAGTGTGATTAAATCAAAACCAATGAGCAAACATAAAAAATCGTTCATGAAACATTTATCCTTCCGGGTTTCGGGTTTACTCCGCACCTACATAATCTGTTGCTGTAAGGTATTTTTTTCATTGCTCGTACACTTATTTATTATGCAAAAGTGAGTATAGTTTGGATGCATTTTGTTATATGTGACATGATCGGTACCTTTGTGACCAATTTGGGAATTCGTCGGGCAACGGCAGATGGTTTTGTGTGTTTTATAGCTACTATCATAGTTAAGTGTGCATGTTCTTAAACTAACAGATCATAATGTTGCTCATGTGTTTACTTCTAGGAATAATTATCATTATATTTTTATTTGCACATAGTTTCGCCTAGAAAATTATTTTCTTATGTTACGAATACAGCAAGTTGTGTGATATATAGGTAGGTTTCGTTATGTTCATTCATCGCATCGATTAACTTTGAATTTGTTTTCATCCTATTTTTTTTGTTCACACAAAAATTACTTTTCAACTGAGGTTTTGCGAAATAAATCGATGATATAACTGAACGAATGTGTGATTATTAACAGTTTGGATTTCACTTGCTGAGATGCTACATATCAGAAGGATAAAACGAAACAAAGTAATGAAATAATAGTTTCTAACTACGTCTAATTTATTTATGAGCATACAACTAAAGGTGCTAAGCATTTTTCGAAAGTCTAAATACAACGGAAACACAAATAATAGAGTCATGTGGATAAAACAATAGAGCCCACAAGTACTAATAAAAATTAACAAAAGCAGAAAACATCTACGAATCTACCTTACTGTTATAACTGGACAGATTTTTTTTTGTGCTAAAATATAGATGTAAATATCACTACAAGTGTTAAAGAATCAAAATAATAAACCATAATTGCCATTTGATGATGTTAAGGTAAGTGGGTATGACCCTTAACCTCTACTCTGCCGAGTTCATACTGTCGAGGACAATTTTTTTATACGATTAAGTATTTTTGTGTGTAGAATTTAAAGGAAACGTAACAAAGAAGCTCTCTCATACATGCGCGCACTCATTCTTTTCCGCCCATACCGATGTGCTCATTACTCCTTCTTTCCTCCATCATCACATCATCATTATCATTATCGCCATTACCAACGTTTTCATCAAGAGCAGTTAGCAGTTTCAGTCACCCAGTTCCGTTGTAAATGTATAGTTGGCTGCTTCGAGACCACAGGATGTGGCAATCGAGTTGCCACCACCTGCTTCGTCCAGCTGGTACAAGTAACTTAGCAGGCGTTCTTCTTCGTGGCCAACGAAATGCAGCATCGGTCGATGGTAGGCGGGATGCTGGGGATGGTTCTGTTGGTCCCGTTCTCACATGTGGATTGTGGCGGCAGTGTAGCGTGCTTCACCCCGTCGCCAGGACCATTTGTTCGGGCGGTACTGGAGGAATGAGGAAATAAAAAAGGGGAACAATTAATAAGGAATGAACAATTTTACATTAAATTCATAACGATAGACGAAAAATGCCAATATTTTTGTGAGAATTAAATTTCTTGCAATTTTTAAAATATATAAAAATGAACTTAAATATTCGCAGAACGACAAAGAAAGCAATTTACACTAAATACATTAAAGATCAATATTTGGACATTAAAATTAAGTTTAAAAATGTACTGGATTCTGGTTCTATATCCACATGAGCCTAATTAAATAAATTAAGGGAAAAAAAATATTTTGATCCATCATTTTGTTGACTGGAACAGAGACAAACCAGCACAGGAGAATGAAAGATTCTTCAATAAAGAACAAAGAAAAAGACGGGTAGATAATGTCGGAGATATAACCGGAGGAACGTAGGACTACGCCAAGGGCTGTAAATTTAAATAACTTATCGAATAATCAAATATTTTTTCTGTGTCTCTTATTACATCTCTAACGTTTCCAAAAACATGTTTCCCAAGGAAATATTCCACAAATTGTACTCTGCAACTTTCGAACTAGTGAAATGAGAAATTTCAGACGTTTGAATAAGGTGATACTATCTGAATTAGCATTAGAAAATCGTTGGCGTTGACGAATAAAATTGGGCCTTATTTCCGTTTCCACTTCACGGTGAAAACGAAATGAAGTGTATCAGCGATGACAACGATACGGTGTCGACATCTGGATACAAAATAAGTTTTCCACTATAACTTATCACCATAATATAAAATTATCTTCAGATACAATTTTTGTACGAGATTATTTTATCACATGAAAAAAACAAAGTTTTCCATTCACATTGAGCACTAATGTGATACGGAGAAGTTAATTTAATAATTTCTATAATTTCTATTTGAAAGGTATTCATTCTGCTTGGAAACCCGGAACCCCATTATTATCTATGACGCTTCACTAACTCGTAAAACTTAGTTCAATGACGTGCCGTTCATTTCGTTTTCACCGTGAAGTGTGTACGGGAATAAGGTAACTAAATTTTCTAAATTTTGTCCTTCTATAAGAAGGTTCACAATTTCTCGAAAGAATGCACCGATTAACGTGAGAAGTGAGAAAAACTAACGTCAAATGCAGCCAGTCGTTACTGTTCGCAATCTGGAAACAAATATTGTTATTAAATGCAATTTGGTAGAGCATTTCTACATGGCAATCCAATGAGGTACATATAGAGGCAGTAGGCGAAGTATATCTGTATTGGCAAGCAAAATATCGAGTCGTTATTATTTGCATTCAATATGGAATGTATATGGAAGATACAAAACAATGTTCAAAGTACTCACGGTTGCATGATAATTTGAGCCAAAATTCTCATGAAATCATTCAACTGGTTGTTTATAACAGATGGCAATTATATCGTGGCTTATTTCGATTATTCCTGCGTAAAAAGGTCCAGAGAGCAGTCGTATGCTTAGTTCTCGAAAGCAGTAACATTTTCGGTGAAATTTTGATTAATTGGCGATTATTATCTCACAACATACACACCAACACTGAGAGCCTTCGAAACATCAACTTCATAACGGTAAAATAATGGAACTTCGTTTGTTTCTTTGAACATGGGGGAGTGAAAATGGCACATGGAAATATCACTTTTATCCGTCTTTTTCGATGTGATTTCACGAATATTCACTCCACGCTATCACATTATCCTCATATTCAGCGGGAGCTCTAAAAAATGTACGTTTTTAATTGATAAATTACTTCCTGAAAATAGCATTTTTAAATGGATGCGGTGGGCAATCAAAGATAAACACAACGACTGACGTCACTATTTGCTAAATAGTTATGACAACGCATGCTATGTCGCTCGAAACTCGACCATCTTCATTACCTTTTTTCCAGGACATTGATGGCAATCAAATCAAAGCAAAAATGTTTGTTTGATCTACCAATCTCTACCAAACTGGCATACATGAAAACGACTTGAAATCAAGTTTTACACTAGCGTGATTTGACCTTCTTGTGTCAACTACAATTTTTTGATGTTCAATGTTGAGTTAATGCACGGGTTTGATCGCCTGTTGCAAAAATGAGTGTAATCATAGAAAGAAAGAATAACAAGCCAATAACTGCTGGGATTCAAGCACTAAAATACAGATCAATGTATCGATTTTGCAGCCAAGTTGAGAAAGATAGAAATTGGGTGTCAAAGAATAAATTGTAGAGCAGTTAAAAAGCTTCAATTTAATTGATAGAAACAATCTATTTTAATATAAATTTTTAGGATGAAATTAATTTATTATTAATTTCATCCTAAAAATTTATATTAAAATAGATTAAAAATTATTAACTTTAAAGTTTTTCACTTCCAAAATGTTATTAAAGTCCACTAAATTAGATGTTCCACTACTATATCCTATGCTAAATTTTCTCTTCTTTCAAATAAAAGCAACAGAATCGTCTTCTGTAGCGTATCTTGTAATGCGGAGCCAGTTTGAGGCAACAGAGTCCGAAACAGAAAAAAAAGTTCTATAACTCTGTCATTGTTGAAATTCGAACATATGCGTAGAAGGATTTTTTTCATCAAATATGATCGTGTATCACCTTCTGAGAGAATTTGGATAAATTATTTTTTTTATGTGAGAAAGGTGCTCTCTGACTTTGAGGGGATGAATCAAAAATCAAATTCCTCTTTTATATTCAAAAACAACAAAAAAAAAATACATACAAAAACGAATAAAAAAAATTGTTTGGACTCGATCATATACAGGATTCGATTATATACAGTGAAAAAAAATTATAAACTGTATATAATCGAGTCCGCGTTGTATTTCAAAAACCAACATTAAATTCAATTGTCCCATGTTGTTATTTTAGACATAACTGTCCCACTATGTATTTTTAAACCCTAATCAAGCTTGATTGATTCGAGTGAGGAGAACTTTACACATTTCATTAAACAACAGTTTACTGTTCATAAAAAAACCCGGTGTATTGTCAAACTGAAATGCCTGAAGCTTCTGGTAAAAAATGTGCTAGAAAATTTTGATTGTGTTTTCTGGAACATGGGACAACTATGCGTAGAACGGCAGCCTACCGGAGATATCAACGTTCAAAAAAAGCAAATTTTTAAAATTAAAACGATGTTTACTTTCTATTGGTGAAAGATATCGGCGATGTTTCAGCGCGAAAAGTTGCGTTTTCCAAAGTTCAAAAAGTCAAATTTGGCAAAATTGCTGCAAGTCGGTCAATTTATGGGTTACAAAAAAAATTGTTTTTTTGAAAAATTGCATAAAGTTACTTGATCTACAACTTTGTCGAATGTCTCATACCGCTAATTCTGCAAATAAAAAAGTTGTTTTTTCTATTACTCTGATTTTTGGCCCACCCTAATTTTCACTGACACGAAAATGAGGGTATAACTATAATGAATAACAAATGGATCGAAAAGCTCATGTCCGTCCAAATTTTCCTTCGGTATTACTGTGCAATACACGTTATGCATTCTCTTCTAGATACACCGAATGCAGCCATTGGCGATTCTACATCTGGACTTTCACCACTAGAGTAAATCGCCTAAAAACTTTGATCACCTCGGTAGCCAGAGATCCGCAAACCGTTCATCGTTGCTTGAACCAGTCCTGACAGATTTTGGGGGAAAGCCGTGTTCGTCCATGATTCTCCAGTTTTCGTCGGTCGATTGTATAATACATGGCTGTGCGAAAATGTGCGTACTTAGGGGCCTGATATTCGCGGTAGTTTTGGAGGTTTTGCCGCAGTGTACAAATCTGATCCTTTGATTGAGCAACCGGACATGAATTCGGTCTGATGACTTTCCACAAATTTGTTTACTATTGGCGATAAACGGCGAAAGAGGATCCTAGACAGAATATTGAAGACACTACTCAGGATCGTGATTACAGGATAGTTCCCACAACCTAGCTTGTCTCCTCTTTTACAGATAGGGCAGATTGCCCCATCTTTCCAGTTTTTCGGCAATTGTTGTGTTTCAGATACTGACTATCAACCGGTGTATACACTTTACGAGTATTCCCGAACCTCCCTTGAAAAGCTCCGATGCGAGGCCATTTGTACTAGCTGCTTTGTGTTTCTTTAGCTCGGTAGCCATAATTTTCACCTACTCCACTGTCTCGCTCACCACTGTTAGAGAAAAGGCGTCTGCGAACCCAATGATATTGACGCCCTTCGACAGCTTTAGCGTATCTCTTCAAGATTTCGTACAGGTACAGTAAACATTCACTAACTGGGCGAAAAGGGAAGACCAGTTATCGACATTTGCGTTTTAACTGGTCCGGAATGTTAAACGTCAAATAAAATCGAGGGGAACTTCAATGAATTGTTTGATTCGCGTTGATCATGAAATTGGATGAACAAAAGGATTCCAATGGAAGTTTCGGATTGAGTGTGACAACAGATATCAAATATAATTTGAGGAAATTATTTTTCTGTAATTTAATCAATGTTTTCGTCATGCGAAAATAATGTCAATTATCATAACATTTCAAATTACATTCGAATGCCCCTCACAGCAAATCTTCCATTTGAATATGGTGAAATTCTGCTTTTCACTGGTCCAAGAACCAGTTATCGTTCGCCCAGTTAAAACGCAGACCAGTTAAACCAGGACCAGTTAGCGAACGATTACTGTAGTTCGGTACCATCATTTGTGTAATGCCTTTGCAATGGCAGCTAGCACAATTGAAAATTGCATTTTTTATTATTGCCGCACCTTTTTTTAGCGCTTTCTCGTCATTTGGACGACGCCATTCGCCAGGATACCATTCACTGTAGATCTTCCTTTCCGGAACCCGAACTGCAATTTTGAATCGGGGTCGGAACTTCTGAATTTCACGGTTGTTGTTGTCAGATGTTTTCAACGGGCCAAAATAGACAAATTCCTCGACTACCACGAATTCATCGCCGTCGATCACATCAACACTACCTCCAAGAATGGTTCTGTTACAATCAGCCCCTCCTGCTAGCATGCTAGCATCAGCTCTGCTTCGTATTTCAGTCGGGTATAAAAGTCAGCTACCGTCACATGTGTTCTTCCGATTATGTACACGTCATTGGTGAAGTAGATAAACTAACTACACTCGTTGAAAATCATGCCCTGTATGTTGATGCGTTGAAGAGCAGACAGGAGAGTTCATCGCCTTGGCGAAGTTCCCTGTGAGTCTCAAACGATTCCGACAGATCGCCTAAGATCCGCACATCGTTCATCGTTGCCTGAATCAGTCTTGTCAGCTTTTGAGGAGAGCCGTATTCGTCCATGATTCTCCATAGCTGTCGTCATTCGATTGTATGATATACGGCTTTGAATTCGACGAAACGTAGGAACCTGATATTCGAGGCAGTTTTGGAGGTTCTGCTGCAGTTGTGTCTCAGATTCTGACTATCAACCGGTGTTTACCATCTACATTTTTTTCCGGACCTCCCTTGAAAAGCTCCGTTGCGAAGGCATTCATACCAACAGGTTTGTGTTTCTTTAGCTGGTTGGTTAACTGGCCTCCTTAACTCCACCAACCGTAAGAGGTGGTACATCGTCGTTGTTCACTGCAGCGTTGTAGCTCTCTTCAACACCGTTTTGGTCTACTGTCTGCGCGCTGTTCAGATGTTCACCGTACCGTTCATCAGGATGCCTCCTTTCTTGCTCCTGCACATTTCGGTCCGCAGCACAAATCCTTGTACGAGACGTTTAGTTTCTTGAAAAACTTTCGTATTTTCCAGTATTCATTATAGCGGACAACTTCTCCTTATCGGTCAACCAATTTTTGTTATCAGAATACACCCTACGACTCGGCTACGATCGTTTCAACTATTGCTTGCATTACCATTTTCTTTTGGCAACCAATGTCTCCTTGAAGAATATTTGGTATATTGTGCCTCCTGTAACGTGGTCATTTCCTTCTTTAGCTTAGCAGAATAGACATGTTGGTGGCTTGCTGCAGTTTACATGTACCCTTTCACCGCAGCTTTGGCAAAGGTAACATCAATTTGTCGCATGATGACCGAATCCCATGCACATACTACATGGGCTGAAAAGTCCCGGGATTTTTCAACAGATGGCGCCACTTAAAAATGAACAAGTTTTATTTCGAGAGGTTCATCTGTCACTAGCTTAGGTGTGACATTCATGACATTCAGTTTATTTGATCACAAACTACGGTTGCTTAAGTGACACTACCTGATCATTCGTATAGAAAATGGAAAAGGAGAAAAATCGTATTTTGATTAAACATTGTTTGTTGATGAGGAAAACTCCTGAACAGTCAATGCAGTGATTGACGAATGTTATTCCACTTCTGCTCCTTCGAGAACAACAGTTTATTGGTGGTTTAGTGAATTTAAAATGAACCATACAAACACCACAGATGCATGTCGCTCTGGAAGGCCAAAAGAATCCAGAAATCGCAAAATAAGTACATCAACTTGTTTTGAGCGATCGTCAAGTGAAATTACGCAAGTTAGCTGAGGCCGTAGACATTTCAAAAGAACATACATTTCGCACGATATTTTGGACATGAAAAAGCTATCCGCGCGATGGGTGCCGCGTTTGCTGACCGCCGACCAAAAACAGTGATGATTCAACAACCGGTTTGGCGTTGTTGAAGCGTAATCAAGTGAATTTCTTTCGACGTTTTGTGACAATGGATGAAACGTGTATCCATTACTACACTCCTGAGTACAATAGGCAGTCTACAGAGTGGCACTGAAGCATATTTCGATGACTAAGACGTTTCATGCTACAGAAAGGGAATCGAAATGTAACTCGCTATACCAAGTGTATTGTCCTCGAAGGAAACTATGTTGAGTAATAAATACAGTTTTGCCCAAAAAACGATTGTTTTCATTAAAAATTCCGGGACTTTTCAGCCCATGTAGTGGCACCTTACAGTTTGATGGGTAATTCTAATGGGGTATTTGTCCAACCTTCTTATATCTTAGTAGTCTCCAGTTGGTTGTTGCGTTCTTCGGCAGTCTTATCGTAGCTTTTTATGTAACTCTGAAAGCCATTTTCAAACCGATAGACAAGGAAATATCTTCCAACTCGGCTTCTGTCGTGGTCTCGTCCAGATTCCTTTATTCAACCATGATTTCTTGTGATAGTGCTCTCATTTTAGCCGTTTCTCCTAATAATTTCTCGACCAGCTCTTTATAGGCTGAACTCGTAGGATCTCTATTTAACATCAGGGGGAGGACGTACAAAATCCGTATGTTCAGCTTTACGTGATTTTTGCACAGTTTATGAAAAACTCTGAGTGAAAACTATAAACCGAAAAATATCGAAAATAATAATAAGGGTTGTGATAATAATAAAATAATAACAAGGTTGAAAACACCAAAAATAATAAGGGCGCCTAAAATCTAACAATTTTTCGAGAGCTCGAAAAAGAAATTTGGGTTGGTACAATGATGGAATCAAGATTCATAGAATTTTATAGTTAAGTTATTCAACAGTCTAAATACCTCATACCTTTTGCATCTTTTATAAGTAGTGCATTGAAAGTAGAATAGATAAAAAAACGTTTGGTCATTCCACATCGCCTCGCTAACATGAACATTCAACGCCACACTCTGATACTCACTCTAATCAGCAACTGGCCGCTCTTGGTGTGCGGATTCCGGTACGCATACAGTGCCCAACATCCGCAACTGAGCAGGATGCCCGAGACGATCATCAGGGACACTAGCAAGCTGTTGCTTGACGATTCCTGCTCTGTGGAGGCATGGAAAGCGGGAACCTTGTTGACACTGTCGTCCCCACTGGAACCGCTCGGCCCGGTTTTACTGTTAGTGTTCTTCGACAGATGGACCTCGGTCTCGTGCCGGTAGGTACCGTTGGTGTCATTACCTTCGGTGCTGATCTCTACCGGTTCGCCGTAATTGTTGCCTTTTTGGCCCAAAGCTGGACACACTGAGATTTCCATGATTTGAGTTTTGTCACAGCCTGAAGTCGAAATAGAAAAATGTTTTATAACAAATCTCGATAACAGATTTATCAATTCTTCAGACAACCTTTGTGGATCCAATCTTGGCGTTTGCGATCGACGCCTGTTGAGCAGCGGTTAAGTGTCGGACACCAGATACACTGAAACAGCGAAAATTACATTTTCTAGTTGCAAGATTTTAACACAAGAACAGTCTAACGCACCTTAAATTCGGCTCCCTCATGATTCATGCAAGCCTGGCAATCTTTGAAGCTGAAACACGTCGGCTGAGCGTAGAGTGTAATCAGCGTATTATTTTGAACCTTCGAGCGACCGAAATTAACCCTGTGGTACTCGTAGATTGTCTTCTGTTTGGTGCCTGGAACAAAAATGTGAATTACTCCACGCACAATTATTCATTTTACAAAATCATAAACTTACGGAAAATAGTCTTATCGATGATGTAAGCATCCGAAAGTCCCACCTTAACCGGATGTTTATCATCGTAGATTTGTTGTATATCAATGGGAATAGTTTTGTACGCGAACACAATGTCTCCTGATTTGTTGAGCGTAGCGCTGAACATAAACGATCCATTCTCGGGCCGATCCTGAAGTGACACATTCTCCCACACCACCGTGAATGTTTCTCCTGAACAAATAAAACGATTTATTAGGATGATAAGTTACAAAACTCTGGAATATCATCATTACCATCGTCGCGGAACTTTACGAATGAGTTGTTCGATAGGCTGGTATCGAAATTGGCCATTAATGGAGCGATATATTGTGTTGAGGCAAGCCACGAGTGGACGTAATCACCGGTGTACAAGAAGCCACCCGTAGCGATTGTTATGTTTCGGATAGGATAACCGTAATATGGGAAATCGAAAGACAGCAAGACTGTCTGTGAAGAGATGTGAGAGAACATTGTTATAACATTAAATTGGGGAAAAATCTTGTATTTTTTAGGTAGTTAGCTGTAATTATCGATTTCTGGAAAAGGGTAAGCGCGATCCATTGCTTGGTTTATTTGAGGCGCGCCAAAGATAAAGATTTGCCGTTTTTTTGGTGGGATTGACAGGCATCCGTCTATTATGAGCAGATTTCCTACTACAAACTATTGTACCGTGTGAAGGAATCAATCGCTCAAAAGCAACCAGTTTTAGTCAATAGAAGAGGAACTGTGTTTCATCAGAACAATTTCAGGCAACACACAGAGAGTGATTCGCCAGAAGCTCCTGGAGCATGTGTGATATGTCCATTCATTCAACACATAGCTTGGGCATGACGCGAATTTATTACTATCTATTACTCTATGAAGAATGAGTTGGTCTCATAAGAGGCACATGTAAATCAACTGTCTCAGATTTCCTTCGAATCAAAGATAATCGATCAGTGCAACGTTTTGAATACACTGCCACAATAACTGCCTTAAATGTTCAATGGAATCGCTCAACTGAACCATTTGTTTGGATGATACGCTGTAGTTTGTGGTAATTTACTCCCATGATTTGAGCAAATTCTCGAAACAGAATCGATTCAAACTGTCTGCCTTGATCGGTTGTTATTTTCTTTCAGGGATCCGACACGTGCTACGGTTTCCGCTGCCATGTCAGTCAACGTAATTGTCTCAGGCCATCGTATGAACCGATCGATTATGATGAGCAAATAGCGACTGACATTGAAAGGCAACAAGGAACTAACTATGTCCCTATAATATATGGCGGAATCGAGTTTTGGACACATCAGAATATTTTTGTTTTGTGCAGCAGTCAATCGTTAGTACTACAACCCATAGCAAACGTAACATGTTTGTGGTCAGTGAAGATGACGATTTTCCTCCCCTCCCACAAGCACCGAAAATACTGAACGGCCCCTTTTTGTTGCAGTTATTTCACGCCCAAAGGTTGAATAGCCACAACGAGAGTTCAAAAGCTCCTACGAAAAAAAACCCAAGTGGCTGTCGATGTTCCAGTTTAAACTTTTTGGAATTTGGCGAATTTCAGAAACTTCCAGTTTTTTCCAATTTTTATCTAGTTTTATCCCGATTTTTTACATGTGTGCTTCAGTTCTAACCATTTTATGTAAAATAAATTTACAGTGTATAAATATTATCTTTCTATCCCTTGACCAATTTTGTTTCTTGACATTTACTGTTCGATCGTTCGTTGTATTCGATGTTTCTTTTTCTCACACGCTCAACTTAGTGTTATTTTCTAACACTTCCTAATTTAATACGGTTAACGCGCAGTGCGTTTGGTGAAAATCCTTATCTCAAAAAAAAGGTGGGTAATGTCGGGGACATAACTGGAGAGACGCAGAGCTACCCGAAAAAGTCGTTAAAATTTGTGAGTTTTTGGTGACACACTCTTAAATCTACACAAGAAATCCCCCGCAAAGATATGAAAATCAATTTACTTATTATTATTATTTATGAATGCTTCGTACTTTTTGAAATAAATCTTTAGTGAAGGTTTTGAGTGACCCCAAATGTATCGTGGTTCTATGCAAGCAGCTAGCTCAAGATGATTCATTAATTCTTGTTCTCGGCGTTTATATTTTGTTCCACCAGCACCATATTATTCCACATTGGGATGTGATGTCTCAATCGAATAATATTGCACCTCTGTGTGTGTTGGACCGATAGCGGAGACTGGCGGTTCTTCTTTGGACAACAGTAAAACCGAGAATCGTTTGCCTCTGATAATGCTGCTGAGATTCTTTCTACTGTTGTTGCTGCTTCGCTATCGCTGAACTCATATCTGCTCGCTAGCTGATTTGAGACTTGAATCGACAAGGGTGACGCCAAAATTGATATGGTGCCTTCGTTTTCGTTTTAATTTCCCTTAGATAGAATGATATGCACGGTGGATTCGTACGAATATTTTCGCAGTAGTATTGATGTATTCAAAGTATATATCGTGTTCCCTTTTTAAGTTGGTACAATTTGATAAGCACAAATTGAGCCGATCAAATCGTAATATTCAGCGCGTGTATATAATGCTTCTTATACAATTTTAATTATTGTGATAGATGCGTAGAAATATTTTTAATCAATTGATACAAGATCTTTGCTATCTATTAAAAAATAACCGAGTTGTAAGCATTCGAAATCTTGCATTATTTCATTCAGGTCCAGTGTGGTTCAGGTTCAGATTTTTGATGTTGTGATGTTTGCTCGTTATTCTCGTGAGAAAAATAACGAGCCGTAACTCATACAATTTCAGATGATTCTACAAAACGACGGCTCAGTCCAGACTACTAAGCATTCTACTAAAGAGTTATTTCGAAGATTTTATTTTTTTCTGAAATAATACCCGAAGTAATAATCATGCGGATTGAATAATATAATTTCATAGTTCTACGTCGGTAATTCTGTCATGTCCCAAACTCAATTCCCTAGGATTTTTTCTTGGTTTTCACATTTCTCGATAACTTGCCCTTTTATAAGGTGCAAACGGAGGAAGTTTGAACAGCAATATTTGCCTTCTCCTAATTTTCCTTTTTTCTACTGATCCATATAAAGTTGAAATGCACAGAACCAACGCATGAAACATTGTTACTGATAAAAGCTGTTGATTCAGCGTTGGCTGGGACAAGACTATGTGCTACAAACCGCGAATCGTTCCTTTTATACAAAAAGTTATCAACGGGAGGAGCTTAAGTTGCAATATTTGCTCTCTTCACTGTCTTCAAAGCACGAACACAGATTTCTTGTTGCCACCACGGGTAGGTCAGCACTCAATTGCACCGAACAAATGTAGGGGAAGGTCGGGGAAGACGAACAGAGTGGAAAAGATGGAAACCCCTGTATGATTGATATATTACATTTTACTCGAGAAGTCGAAGCCCTAATGAAACTATGTCATCTCATGGTAAGAATTTCAACATTTCTCGTCATCGATTACTTCCTCTGGAGGTGCGTGAAGAAGGACCGTTGCTATGTTAAGAAGCCACAAAATTGGGAGGAACTTAAAGAAGAAATAACTCGGATTTTCAACAGCGACGAAGTCGTAATGTTAGAGTTGTGCATAAAGAATTTTGTTGACCGTTTAAGGTGAAGGTCGAAGCTAGCCATTGTAGTAGTATAGGTAAACCCTCGTGTAAAAATGGGGTAATAGTGTTTGTGAGAGAAGAGCAAAGCACACGTAAATAGATCAATTCACTTATCAGACTGTGTGGCGCTTCTTTGACACGAGTCTTTGAATACATTTGAAAAAAAAAAACAAATAACAATTTAATACTAAAGTAAAATGTATGAACGATATGTTCCGATGAACAATTGCAAATATAAATATATATAGAAGGTGCATTTGCATATGATTCTGATTATACGCGAGCGTAACATGAGCAAATTTATAACACATGCGAATTGGGGCTCTTTTGGTATTAACAAGTTCTTCCGCATAGTAACTCGATGTTGATAATTCCTTAATATTTTCCTTCGTTGATCGTATTGTTTTCACATATTCACGTTGGAAAGCCTTAACCCTTCTCTTCGTTGGCCGAGGCATTTAGATTGAATTTAATACTTTTCCGTTTACTGTTTTTGAAAGCATAGGCAGCCGTGGCAGTGTTCCGAGCTCTGCAACACAATTTTCTTACCCAATGTTAAAGTTGCTAAAACTTACATTATAGACCCATTAAACGTAAAAATAATAATTGTATTGATATCAACACAATTTTATTCTATTGATTTTCATGACATGGGACGCTATGACTCCGGAATAACATTTTATTGAGTGGTTTTTATAGCTGTTTCGATGATGTTGTTGGCATCAGTGTCGAAAAAATAACGATGCTTCCACCAATACAAACAAAACCATTGCAGAAGATTGAAAAACGAAAATTTAACTTTCAGAGCACTTGCTCGAGTTTTCCGACGTTCTTCACTATACGGTGCGAAAGCAGATGAAAATTTAATATCTTGTGAGTAATCGATTAAAGTTTGGTTGATATTACTTGATGGGAAGTGTGCAAAAACGATCATTTTCTTCACACTGTTTCGCAAAATTATTGATTTTTGGGCGAGGGGTGAGGGAGGGAGATGAAAGAAATGAGCGCCATTGTAGCAGCCATTTGTGGCTAGCTTCCACCTTCACCTTAAAACGCGTAATCGAAATAAGGGGTGGTCACATCGAATCTTGTCATTTCGGAAGCTATTTTAGACTTGAAAAAATGAGAAAAAATACAAGACCCTTCTAGGTGATTTTAATTAAGCCTTTTTGTTCAATAATTTTGAGGCCTATTTGAAGTCCTTCACTTATTGGGTAAACCGACAGCTCTTACATAGTTTAACTTAATCCTTGCCTTTAGCGACGATATCAATGATATACGCATAGATTGATATTATAATCCTTTAAATACAATTATATCTTCAAACATTTATACACATCAACACAAACTCTCACCACTCACCGTAGCTCTCCGATGGGAATTCGACAGTAGGCTGCTCACGTTCATGTTATCCAGCCGCTTCCAATACGCATCACTTGCATTCTTATCGGTGGTCCACACACTGTTATAGTACGTATGGTAATCCTCTTGCGATTTGGTTATGTTATGGTCGTGCAAGGTGGCATTCAACTCAGCTTCGGTTCGTTCCACCGTATCGATATTGATGGCATCACTCACCGCATCCAACGTAGTAGTGGTGCTGCTATCCTCGGATACCGCCAGCTTGGCCTCGAGTTTCCCTTTGGATTCAATCGATGCATTAATCGCACTCAGCAACACGCTACCCTGTGTGGGCGTTTTGGCGGTGGTCGGTTCCACGCCAGGCTTAATCGAGACCACCGAGTAATCTCTCCGCTGGCCGGTTCCATTGACCCCCAGCAAATGGTCGGTGTAGTAAGTTTCATTTGCACTGAACGCCTTCTTACCGGTGAGATTCTCGTTCAGCAATTTCTGCTTAGTCGCGCTGGTTTTGTTCTCGTTCTCGATCCCAAGTTGCCATTTGAGATTGAACAATTTTACCGGATCAGGTGTCTGTGACTCGGCCGACGTTTTGTTGGGCGTTTCTGTTGACTGTCGTTTCCCGCTGGACCCCCATTCTGTAATAAGAGAAAAAAAACACCAATCATTATCAGTGGAATAATTCAATTTCCAACCGGGAGAAACTTAATTTGTTTTATCTTATAATGGGAACAAAAGTGTTTTCAATTATCTATAATAACGGGTCCCGGATGGCAGAAGTCTTGATAACTTCAAGTTATGTCTAGAATTTGTCAGTTACATTTTACGGCCCGTCAATCGTCGTAAAAGACACACATTAGTAATAATAGTAACAAGCTAATCCCATTATCACGTAGCTGTCGTTGGTTTCTATATAAATAAATGCTTCGCAACTTGAAGGGAGGCGAGGCGTCTGCCAGAGTGCTCATGATTACGGCTCCATGTGAACAGATAAGAGAAATGCAATGGAATTGCAAATATGATCAGTGTGTTTTGAGAATAATCAACCCGACCCACACAGTTACTGATGCCTCACGAAATGGATGAGGTCATACCAGCAACGCTCAGCCGCATTTGCTCGCTTGTAGAATTGACCCCCAACACGACCTGTTGCACAATTAACCGGAAATGTCCGCAGTGATGTTTCCTGCGATGCATTCTCTACAAGCATTCGCCGTCCCTATAATGCAGCACATTACGCGTTATCGATTTTCTAGTTCAAGGACTAGAAGCATTGTGATGGGGTGTAATGTTGATGTTTAATGATGATTGATGTTCGATTTACGATTTGTGAAGCTAGTTTAATCATCCGCCGACGATTTATTCTAAGTTGAGTGGAGATATTTTTCGTTTTTTTACAGTTTTGATCGAATTATTATGTTTAACAAACAAAACTCTATATATGTATTGTATTTATCAGTATTATTCAAATTAAACTGCAAAAAGATAATCACAGCAAAGATAAATTTTCGAAATTCTTCTTAACCTGTCCGTCTTACCCCCAGTTTCCCTAATCACGATCAATAAAAAAAAGCAAAGAATCAATTTTCTCCAAACAATAACCGGAACATGGTGGGGTGCCCATCCAGGAGACCTCATTCAGTTATACAAAACAACGATATTATCAGTGTTAGAATATGGCAGTTTTTGCTTCCGATCAGCTGCCAGGATTCATATTCTCAAGCTGGAGAGAATACAATATCGTTGCTTGCGTATAGCCATGGGGTGTTTGCATTCGACACATACGATGAGTCTCGAAGTTTTGGCAGGAGTACCCCCGCTTACTCTTCGGTTCACAGAATTATCCTACAGATTTCTCATCCGTTGCAAGATCATGAATCCATTGGTGATTGATAACTTCGAAAATCTACTCCAACTGACTCCTCAGTCAAGTTTTATGTCTCTATACCATGAGTAACTTACCCATGAAGTGCACCCTTCACCGGGCATCTCCAACCAAGTTTGCTTCCCATACTTTTGCAATTCCTCTGTCAATTTTGATCTGTCCATGCGACAAAAGATCCATGGAATCCCAGATCATCTACGCTCCGATTACATTCCGGAGATATTTTCGGCAGAATATGGGAAAGTTAGATCTGATAAAATGTTCTTTACTGACGGTTCATGCATAAACGGGTCCACTGGCTTCGGCATCTTCAATGAAAATTCCAGTGCCTCTTTCAAACTCAAAGATCCTTGTTCCGTGTATGTCGCTGAACTGGGTGCGATATATTACGCATTAGGGATCATTGAAACATTGCCCATCGACCACTACTTTATTTTTTCAGACAGTCTCAGCTCAATAGAGGCAATCCGCTCAATGAAAGTTGATAAACGCTCATCTTATTTCCTAACAAAAATAAGACATCTATTGAGTGTTTTGGTCGAAAAATTATTCAAGATTACCTTAGCATGGGTTCCCTCTCATTGCTCGATTCCGGGGAATGAGAAAGCGGACTCGCTAGCTAAGGTGGGCGCTTCAGAAGGCACACTTTTTGAAAGGCAAATTACTTATAACGAATTTTTTCACATTCCTCGTCAGGACACACTCGTTAGTTGGCAGCGCATGTGGAGTGAAGATGAGTTCGGTCGTTGGTTACACACGATTATCCCTAAGGTTTCGACGAAAGCTTGGTTTAAGGGATTGAATGTCGGTCGTGATTTCATTCGCGTGATATCTCGGCTTATGTCCAATCACTACAACCTAAACGCGCATCTCTATCGAATTGGGCTCGCAGCAAACAATCTTTGTGATTGTGGCGATGGTTACCACGACATCGAGCATATTGTCTGGTCGTGTATCCGGTTCCATGCTGCTCGCTCTCAGCTCTCTAGAGCACTGAGAGCAAAAGGCAGACAATCGGATATCCCCGTCCGGGATATCTTAGGTAGCCGTGATCCTGATCTTCTGCTTCATCTATACCTGTTCCTCAGGAACGCCGATGTCAACGTTTAATGATTTTTCCTTCGTTGTGTCCCTGTTTCGTATCCCTCCTGTTCGATCTATAAACTTTTACTTAGTCGCGGCAATACATACACACACTCTTTACAGATACACGGGCCGAAGGTTGTGCAGTCCACTGATGATTCAACAAAAGCCAAAGGTTGTACCGCTCATGACAACTCTACACGAGCTGATGATTGCGCCGGCTAGTGACCATTCTATCCTGGATTCCTCGAGAAGACGCACCACGCTAGATATGGGGTACAGACTAGGGGGGCGTTGCTGATTAATGGTCAGCTGCATCCCAATAGGAAGTATCCCGTGTCGGGCACAGGTACAGATCATTGAAGACAGCAACATCACAATTACGAAAACACTTGTAATACTAACCTCGAGCCAACCGCGAGTAATCGGTTACATATTACTAACATAGTTATAAGGCAAACATTGTCGAAATATTGAACTCCCGGCCCCGTCAGGTTGACGCCATATGAGCCTTAATAAAAATATATATTTTGGATAAAAAAAAAATAAAAAAAAATGTTCGTAAAATAATTACAGAAACGGAAACGGCTCTTTTCAATTCACACAAAGTTGTTGTAAAAGCTGCCCAATACGCAAACTCGGTTGATGCGAAGGAATCAACCTTGTGAATCTGGATTGGCACTTTACTGGGTTGAAGTAAGAAAAAGTGTCGAGTGCATTACCCTTGTTCCTAGAACAAACTGAATTGACTGCCTTCGCACTAATTCCCTACGGAACGAGCCACGAACGGGAGCAGAATCAATCTATTAAATATCAACTAAGCGGGAGTATCAACGAGTACAAAATTTTCACGAACTCCGAGCGCAAATTATACAACTATTGCTGCGGACGTTGGAAAACTTGAATATGAAGAACTCTCGTCAGTCGATTCAATAGGAAATTTCGGATTTAATCGTACGGCACGATTCCAAAGACTACTTGCTTTATTCAGAGAACCTTGGGTTTTTATACAATTTTCTATTTTTCAATTTTTCTATCCTAATTCTAGCCTAAATTTAAACTTAATGTGTGAAGGAAAGAGAAAACTATAAACGTTCTTGCCTCGTTCATATGCATCCTTTAACTATCGCTTTTACCATACAACTCCTGGCTAATGTTTATCTAAGATTTGTAACTGCATTCTAAGACCAACGGAGCCTAGCGCAATATGAAATGTGTGCGATCGGACCAATCCCTTTCCTTTCACTGTTTTATTGCACTGAGTTTTATTGCACCCGCTCCCGATAGGTTGTTTATTTCAGGATCGTACACTCGGTTATCGTGTAATCTTTTTCTCCTGTCCTTCTTTCGATCGTTTACGATATTAAAAAATAAATTATTTTTTCCGTTTTCTTACAGTTGTGATAAAAGATTTGGTTTCGATTTTCATTCAGCCCAGAGTGTCGAAGATATGCAATTTCGAGTTTCACTGATGATATATACTCATATATACGATTAGGAAGAATTTCACAAAACTAAATGTACAAATGTTGAAAAGATGGAAGAAACGTTAGTGTCCTTAAATAAATCATGACGTTGATGGCGTAATATAGTGTTTTGATCTTCCGTATATTGATGACAATTTTCAAAAATTGTCACAACAAAAAAAGTTTTTCTAGTTGATTTCGAAATTTGTACTACAGAAAGCGATTTTTACCAAACAAACCATCGTTGTTAACTTGCCGTCTGTCGAAAGGTATAGAATGCTAACTATACCGCATGAAGTGTTTTTTTTTCTATATCTTCAATATAGTGCGATAGGTTTGCGTGATGAAGAGTTGATCGACCTTCTGACCGTTGTTTCCGAGAGTTGACAGGTAACTGCACGAATTTCAATGTATGTCATAATTGAACATGAATTGAAACTAATAATTCAAATCCAACCAGTATAATGAATCATATAAATTGTTAACTAGCATGCAAGCATTTGATATTTTGCGAATTTCTGTATCGGTACCTCGTCAATAAGCTCGGTCCCAAGGTTAAAAATATGACATCACACATAACGAAAGATGGTTTCTCTCTTGCGGCGGCTCTCCATATCCACAAAGTGCCGAAACCAGTTTTGGCCGAGTTCAGTGCAACGAATAAATTTAACTGAGCCAGACAATTCCACTGTCGTGGGTGAGGGAATGAAACTAAACCAATCAATCGGAATTGGGAATCCTGAAGTCAAATGTGTGCTATAGTGGAAATTCCAGAGCAGGTTCTATGTGTTGAATTCTTCTGCTATAGTGTGTTCAAAAATGCCGTATCAGACGTCAGTGTTATACTTTTTTAAATATTAGTTTTAATTTTTTTTTCTACCAAAATAATGACCCACGTACGTCAATTATAAATACATAATTTACGCACGTGATCTTTCTGCTCATTTGATCACGAATTACATTCATAAAAAATGGAATGAAAACAAGTTCGAATCACTTATTTATTCTAAAAAATAATCGAAAAATTCCAACAAATTAAATTTGAAGATAATGGAAATTATTACGAGAGATGCGGTAAAAGTGAGATATTTCCTCTCGGAGTTACATGAAAAATTATCATCCAATTCTAAGAGTCGGACGATTTGAAAGTACAATGACAAATGAACAGAGTGAACTGACATTTTTCATTTACTTCGTTTTGCGGCAAAAAACATGCGAGAATTTATGGTCATGTCGCAAAGTTATTCTCGGAATAACCCCTAATTTCATGGAAATGATGATAGTGACTATACTAGAACTGGTCCATGCATATATTTCAATGCTGCACATTGTTTTCTGATAATTTGTGACTGACCATCCATACTCATGTTTCGATTATTTGAACATTACATATTCAATAACGACGTTGACCACTACTTTACAATCGTATGGGGAATATTAGTATGATATTCGCTGCTAGAGAGATTTATTGCTACTTCCAAGCAGTTTTGCTATAACTGAAGATGTTTTTCGGTGTCACACAGAATTTACAGATTTTTTTTAAGAACGTCCCATTATTAGTTATGTGCCACTTTCTATTTTATTTGTCTGCGATCACGTTAATGGTCAATCACTTACCTCACCCATTTTTTAATCAAATCGTTTGTTAGAATGAGTGTCATCTATTTTAACACTTAGTTGCTCATACCCTGCGTTTCACAACTATAGAACCACTCATTTTTTCTGAGTTTCCAGTGATATGTACGAAGTCGGTTGAATTGAAGTATTTAGTGTGGGACATAACAACTATCTTCATTTAAAAGACTGGTCATTTGAACTTTATTGTTGTGTTCAGGCGCGAAACATTCAAAAAACAAAAGTTCCAGTGTTTCATAACTATAGAACCAGATGGAAAAACTCTCACTCCTTTACAAAATTAACGACAATTTCGCATGAATTACAATGAGCTTCTAATTCGTAGATCATCTTTAGTTCTCAATCAGTTCAAAAACCCCATTTGGGGTGGTTTTGACCAAGCTGCGCCATGTTGTAGTGTGTATCTCATTCTACGCAGAGGATACTGCTTGTTTATGATTTTACAATCATACTGCTTGAAACCTGCATCTACTATTCGTACGATCACTCCTCATAAGTTCTTGATAGGGGTTTGATCTGGTAAACAAGCTGACCAGTCCAGAATCTGATGCCTCTATTTAATAAACCATGCCTTGACTTTCCGGATGTTATGAATTGATGTCAAATTACCCAATTACCACGGTGTTTTTGATCCAAAAATAAAAGTAAACGATTCTGAAGTACTTCATTGCACTTCTGACTGTACATTTGTGTTGATGAAAAGCTATCTGAACCAGGCCGTTTTGAAAATATTTCCCTCAACCTGTCAACTGTCAACCTGTCAAACTGTCGCCTGCAAAGTTACGAGTTGAAAAATTACATGACACGATCCGTAAGTCCTTCCAGTATAAAGAAATTTCATTCGAATTGGATTTCTTTTTATCACAGAAGTTCTCCTGACAGAGTGAAACCCATGAGATTAGCTTTTACATTAGTTTTTGGACCTGCAGCCTTGAAGATGAGATTTTAATGGTTTGGGGAGAATTTTCTCAAAAAGGCCTGGTTGAGGTAGCTTACCATCAACACGAATGAACAGTCAGATGTGCAAAGAAGTACTTCAGAATCATTTACTGCTATTTTAACATCAAAAACAATTTGATAACTGGGTAATTTGGCATCAATTCATAAAATCTGAAAAGTCAACGTATGGTTTATTGAATAGGGGCTTCAGATTCTGAACTGGTCATCTTGTTTACCAGATCGAATCCCTATCAATAACTTATGAGGAGTGATTGTACGAATAGTAGATGCAGCTTACAAGCATTATGAGTGATTTGAAGAGCTTAAACGATCCTCTTCGTAGAACGAGATACACACTACAACATGGCGCAACTTGATGAAACCACCCCGAATAGGTTATTTGAACTGATTGAAAACTGAAGATGACTTACGAATTAGAAACTCATTGTAATTCATGTGAAATTGACGTTAATTTTGTAAAGGAGTGAGAGTTTTTCCATCTGGTTCTATAGTTATGAAACACTGGAATTTTTGATTTTTGAATGTTTCGCGCCTGAACACAACAATAAAGCTCAAATGACCAGTCTTTTAAATGAAGATAGTTGTTATGTCCTACACTAAATACTTCAATTCATCCGACTTCTTACATATCTCTGGAAACTCAAACAAAATGAGTGGTTCTATAGTTGTGAAACGCAGTGTATAATTCGATTCAATGTGGAAAGATGCCAAGAATTGCGTTTAATATGAATCACTTATCGCAGAATAAAAAGAAGTTTTTTTTATTAATAACTAGCTGACTCGGCAAAATTTATTTTTTCGTATTTTATTTTTTAGTACTTCTGTCAAAACTCGACATTATAATATCAGATTATTTTCAGACACAATTCTCGTGCAAGATTTTTCATCCACTTGCAAATAACATGTTTCTCCGTTACATGGAATAAATGTTTGATACAAAAAATGTGATAAAATGAAGACAGCCCTTTCTCGAGTTTTGCTCTTATCAACATATTCGACGATCCATTTTTATTTATATAGATAGAAGACGATATAGGAGTGTGTTTTATCACATTAAAATCCATTTCCACTTTCGAACGAAGATCAATTTCGTTATCTATCTAACAACGCTTGTCAATATGTAATTGTAGAACACATGCGAATTGAATTTTTCGAATTTTCCCATTTTCCTTCAGAGTTTTCCGAAAATTTTCAATTGTCATTTTTGGTTGGAATATGTTCGGATGAAATATGTGCATTATTTCTATGGGACCCCCTCTCCTTTCCAGAGGAGGAAGGGGTGTCATACCATCATAGAAACATTTAGAGAGGGGGGTGGAGTGTCCAACCACCGTAAAAACATTTATTGCACTCTGAAACCTCCACATGTCAAATTTGGTTTCATTTGCTTCATTAATTCTCGAGTTATGCAGAAATTTGTGTTTCATTTGTATAGAAGACAGACCCCCCACCCCCCTTAGAGAGGGGGGTGGAGTGTCTAACCACCATAGAAACATTTATTGCACCCTAAAACCTCCATATGCCTAATTTGTTTTCATTTGCTTGATTCATTCTCGAGTAATGCAGAAATTTTTGTTCCATTTGTATGGCAGCGCACCCCCCCCTCCCTCTCACCCCTAAGAGAGGGGGAGAAGTATCTAACCACCATAGAATCATTCATTGTACCCTAAAATCTTCATATACCAAATTACGTTTCATTTGCTTGATTAGTTCTCGAGTTATGCAGTAATTTTTTGTTTCATTTGTATGGCAGCCCCCCTTAGAGAGGAAGGAGGGGTCTCAAACTAACATAAAAACCCGGCCACAAAATACAAATTTTCACGTCGATCGGTTCAGGAGTTTTCAAGTCCATAAGAATCGGACAGAAAGACAGACAGACATCACTTCATTTTTACATACAGGGCGGACTCGATTATATACAGTCTCAAATTTATTTTCACTGTACATATATGATCGAGTTTTGTATATAATCAAGTCTATTTTTTCTCTTTCAATCGTTTTTTTATGCGTATATTTTTCGGTTTTTCGAAAATAAAAGAAAAATTTTATTTTTGATTCATCCCCTTATGCCTTTCTCATATTAACAAACCGAATTCATTCAGGAGGTGATAGAGAATAATAGTTGATGAAAAAATCCTTCTACGCATATGTTCGAATTTCAACAACAATGACAGAGTTATAGAACTTTTTGTTTGTTTTGGACTCTGTTGCCTCAAACTGCACTACATTGAAAAGTACGCTACCTACACAATACGATTCTGTTGCTTCCATTAGAAAGATGAGAAAATTTAGTATAGAATAATGAAACATCTAAATTAGTTGCTTTGAACAACATTTTGAAAGTGAAAACTTCAAAGTTGCTAATTTTTAATGTGTTATTATCAATTTTAACCTAAAAATTCATATTAAACTTGGTTATTTCTATCAATCACATGAAAGCTCTCTAACCGCTTTACAATTTGATCGGAAAGCTCCTACGTCTCTCCAAGTATTTCCCCGATATTATCCACCCGTTATTTTGTGGCTTACCGATGAAGTATATGCTTTGTAAGCTTCGACAAACCAACGATGACGATGACGATTCAATGAAACTTCCCGCAAATTGTGTTCTTCCGATACAAAATTCAACATTTTCTATGCGGAAGAAATTGGTTATTAACACTGCAATTAAATGGACTGTACGACGTTCTAGGGTTGAAGTAAACGCATTTGAAAAAAATGTTTTCCAACCTTAACATGCCAACAGCACGACATTCGCTAGATATAATAAATTCGTAAAATCACAAAGTGATAAACATGCACAATTCAATGCATGCATTAGAGAGCTGTTTAACTAATTAACTAATGGAAGTCGAAAACAATAAGCAAGGCCGAATCAATATGAACCAATAATCTAGCAAGCCAACCTAATGCTTTCATGGATCAATGATCATAAATTCAAGACTGGAGTTAGGAGAAATGATAACCTAGATTTAATGTGAATTAATTTGAAAATAGTATACCTCAACCCGTTATGAGTTATCTCTTCACACGAAAAGAGTGATGTAAAAAATCAAACCTTCGTGATTTCCTTCATTCATGCGGCTTTCTGATATTCTATAAAGGCACGTTCTTTCAATCAACAACAAACGATCCGTAGGTGCAATTGAAATATAGGAGTTTTTCGATATGATGATTTCACTTGTAAAGCTACAAACTGATGTGGTTCAATGGGTAACAATCATATGACTTTGGTTCACGGACGAACCGCTACAGATATAATCGAAATTTGCCAAAAAAAAGATCCCACTTCCAATGTCACGTGATTATTTACATTCTCTTTCCGCGTTCGTTGTTTATGGTGCAATTTTTTTTCATACCCATTCCAATGTTAGAGCGAAAAACGGCTGTGGCACGCTCTGCAAGTTCACCCCTTTCTACAATTAAGTAACGAAACAATGTCCATCCGTCCTTAAGTATCTCCGCTATTACACCACAGCAATGTTGTTTTCGCTGTTTGTTTCATTTTGCCATCTTTATCCAAAACAAAAGCACTTCAATCTGACGTCGTCACGGCGTGTACTCATTATGTGTCAGAGGCCAGTTATTTTCTTCTCTTTCGCCATATTTCAACCGCTGGCCGCCGCAAAAAAAAAATAACGACCAAAGATCATTACATCACGGCATTTGTATAACACGCTTACTGAACCGCCCAACGCTTGGGTCTGACAGCTGCTGCTCTGCTTTATCTACTCTCATTGAAGTAGCGCACCTCTCACGATCCAATGCGATCGCGCCCTCCGATCCCACCACTTCGGTTCGGTTGGGGCTTGCTCCACATTGGGGAAACCAGACATTCACACTCGTATCCATGCGTGTATATCGCAGTCGCGTGGATTTGTTGCCGTATATCACCTCCACTACCTACTGGATGAGACTTCGACTTCAAAGGAGATGAACTGTTTCTGCACTGGCCGGCTTTCACCGGTTTCATATACAGCTTACGCGATTATATATTTTCGTTCTGTCTAGCAAGGGCTCGTAAAGAGGATCAATTAGTGAGTGAGAATAATGGATTTTAATTGTTGACGGGTAAATAATAGAAACAAGCTTGTAAACAGTTGGAAGCAATCAGCGTTCAAGATCGTTATGTAATAAGCTAAACAAACAGTTGATCCATTCATGAAGGCATTTAAAAACCGAACATACAAACTAAAAATTTATTTTCGCTGTTTGAATTTGCATTTTTTTGACTCACGCTCAAGGTTGGAAAACAAAGGAGCATGATGCGATTCACTATTAACCCTTCAATACGGCAGTGTGCTCCGCCGGAGTGCTACCGCAGTACGGAGCACTGCGCCGAAAAGTATGCACATCGCGCTAGTGTGATCGATGTGCAGTATCAATTTCATGTCGTCTAAAGACGACGCTCGTACGTACAGCTCATCGCGCGGATATCGCCTATAGACGACGCTCGTAGCGGAAGGGTTAATCGCAAACTGCACAGATCACGATCTGTACAAACTGCGACTAACGATGAATTCTGTTCCATCATAACAAAATGATACTCGCTTGGTAACTCTGAGTTGACCAAAGCTTTGCTAGACTCAACCTGGTTCGAATAATTGAGTTACTTTCCTCACTTGTTTTGTGTACAACTCGTAACAAGAACTTGCTCAATGAGAATGAGCAGCTCTATGGCTTACGATTTACGATTTTCGCTCTCTCGTCCTGAACGCCCGGATTTTCCTCTCCGAGCGCGTTTACTTTGATCAAATTGAAGATAAAAAAATGCACTACAGCAGATAGAACGATTTTAATGTTCGAGACATGCTTTTTTATATCATTAATGACCTTCAGCCATCGTATATAAAATTCCGACAATGACATGTGTACGGCTTGCATGTCCTTGGTGCAAACATAAAGAGGCTTAAAAGCCACATGATAATCGTTTATAAATTTCCAGTGATTTGAGATCTGAAAAAAAACAACATACAACATAAACCAATATAAATATTGGTTTCGGGTATCTGAACACGATAAAATTTCTACCCAATTCTGGAAACTCTTCTCCCAAATTTTTGAAGACAATTTTTTTGAGATTCGAAATTGTCAATCATTTTGTATACTCCAGCCCATCGGGTTTGACTCCAGATTGGTGGATATTTAGCAGTGTGAAATTCAAAATACGTTTTGTACTTTATGTTTCTGCAGCGTTTGGCGATCTCAGTGATTTCTTTCACATTCTTATCCATGTTGTTCACAACATCGAATATTGCGAGTTGCAGTGTATGAGCCGCACACCTGACAAGATTTATCTGGTTTTGAAGTTCCTCCGATAGTTCATAGGTTAGTTTTTGCTCGGTTGCATACTCTCCATCTTCTTCGTAATCTCCGATTATCCACATTTTCTCTAACTCTTTTTTGAGTTCCTTAACAGCTGACACCATATTCGCCCCGTTGTCCACGGTTATTGCAAATATTTGGTCAAGGGTTACACCGTAGCTTCTAATTACCTCCAGAATTTTTTCCTTGAGCATTTTAGCTGTTTGACGCTGAATCACCTCCAGCATGCCTGTTCATCACGAAATAAAAGACGATGGAAATATATGGGAATAATATACCTTATTTATACGTACCAAGCGTACGGACGACGACCTTGCCATCCATTTCAAACTGTGCATTTATACCTAATACTTTCCGGTTAAACCTCGACGCCGAATCAACCTTGAGACAAACCAACTGTCCTTGCATTTCTTCGGTCAGGAAGAATCGAATTTTTGAGCAATGTTTTTCAAATGATCCCTAATATTTGTTCGATTTAATTTAACACTCAACACTGTCCCAATAGGGTCAAATAGCTGTTTGAAACCTTCCCATTCAAAACAGTTGAATGCAAGGTTATGGAAGCTAACAAGTTTTACAGTAGTTTATCGATAGGAACCTGTCGAGGCTGACAAGCGGAACTTACATCATCCGAGAATAAGTTTTGTGACTTTGCTACTTTAAAATGTTGTGTACGAAAATGTCTTATAAAGTTTCCAATATCGTATGATGTTTGGGTAGTGCTCCCTTGGCCGAGTGGTTAGCGTCATAACTAACATGCCGGGTGTTCGGGTTCGATTCCCGTTCTGGTCGGGGGAATTTTTCGTCAAAAAAATTTCCTCCGACTTGCACTGTGATCACGCGTATTCTAGAGCTTGCCACTCAGAATGCATTCAAGGCGTGTTATTTGGCATAGAAATCTCAACTAAGTACTAATAAAAATGACGCAAGTCTCGCATAAAATGCAAAAACACGATTTTCCATGTCATCGATGGATTGAGTGGTAACATTGTCGGATCAATTCGCATAGCAGTCCAAAAACCATCGCATATCGTTATATACAGCTTTATATGCGTACAAAATATGGCATATACGTATATCGCCTCCACTTTTGCGTGTATATGCTAGTTATATGCATCATATATCATGCATATACGTGTCTTGGTTGTATGTATATCGCCTCCAATTATAGCTATTCATACGACTTAATGTTTGCTGGGACCCAACAGAAAAATAATACAGGTTCAATACTTTACCATAACGAAAACAAGCTACCAATTTTCACGAAAATCTGAAAACCACTATATCAGTTTGGCATGGAATGGCTGCAATAATACTGCAGTAATACTGCAATAGTTCACAAATTTCAAAGTTCGCGTTTTTCTTGTTGTTTTTCATGTCTTTTAGTGCGGCCATAATAATAATTGAGATTACTGCATTTGGATTGATGTTAGAAAATATCATTAACTTCCTTGAATAGTGGATGTGATATAATCCACTTTATATATGTATATATATATTAATAAATATTTTCAAACGAATACATTTGTCAAACAAACTGCAAAACTAAATACTTTTATACTGTGCCTTCATTTTTTGAGTTTAACGTTCAAGGACCCTTCAATAAAAATGGCATTGAAAAACTGAGTGCTTCTTGATTGGCGCGTGCTCCAACTGGCGAACTGCCAATTAAAAGACACTCCAACTTAAAAAGCGCTATAAAACTACTAAAAAATTACTACTAGGCATGTTTGCGGATTAATGGAAAGATATGATATGTTGATCCTTGAAATAAGTTTGAAAGTTAACAATTGGAAAAAAAAATTAAATTGATGTGAATGGAGACGACTTTTGTGTACCGCACATGCCACTGGGGCCTTTTGCTGATTAAATAAGTAAGATTTCTTCCAAAACGTCATAATTTTACAACCATTGAGTCGATTTCAAAAATCGTAATATCAAATGAAATCTTATTCTTCTATGAATCAACTTCAATCTGTCATTCAATCCAACTCAAAAATTAAATACTACATAAAAACTTTAATTATAAAATTTAGAGAATTTGCTTCTTAATTTTCTACAATTCGCTCTTTCACACCAAATTTCTATCTTGTCGCAATTTTAAACCTCTCAAAATGAATTGTCAAAATGATAGGTCAAAGAACGAAAAGCAGGAAAAATTAACAAATAATGGGGGGTTAATAATAAAGTAAAGGTAGTCATGGATTTTGAATAGACGTCTCATAAAAATATTGAAAAAAAAAACATTCTTTTTTTAATTTCTCTTTCAAATTTTGATAAAATTGCACTGAATAGTTAAATAAGGGCAATATTAATATTTGAATAAACTTATGTAATTATAAACATGTTTATATAAACCATCCCATCTTCTAATTCTTCATTAAAGACCTTGCGTCAAGACAGCTAGAAATCCATACACTCTCAAATCAAGTGTGCCTGAAAAAATTATATTCTTCACGTAAACAAGCGATGAAAATGTGGACACATTTTAGTGAGTGAATTGTATGGGGTTCCACTGCTGTGATACAAGGGTCAGTGCCAGTCTTGCGATAGAATCATTTGTTTTCGAAATGTCAAATGTGAGGCTATCAAAAGTCGCTGTGAAATATTAAGGTATGTAACTGATTGAAATATTTCAATTTTTGAGGGTCGGCTTATACTGTCGAAATATAGCAACACTGCACAACACTACTAGACGAGTGTTAAAAATGATATCTAGCATAAAATCCGATGAAAATTATGAAACTGCAAAAAAAATCTATGTTTACTTTTGAGCGTATGAAATTTCATACGCAGTGCAACTACGGTATATATTTTTCTCAATAAGATATATCAGCTTCCCGATAATCCGGAGGAGCTGTACGATTATCTGATTGATTTGGACAAGACGCTTTCGAAAATCTAGTGTCAACAAATGATATTGACTCCACCCAAGCGGTGGAGACAGCTATGTGGATGCTGGAGATAGTGACTCGGAGGACGGCCCTTCCGGTTATTGCAAACAAGTTAAGATAGAGAGCAACATTGAACGAGGCCAATCACAAGAATGCTCCATACCATACTCAGTAATACTAAATCCGATACGCTGCCGTTCTACGCATTACTGTACTATTTTCTATGCAATCCCTATGAACCGTGGGACAATTATGCGTAGAACGGCAGCACACGAAAGTGCTAATAAACCATGAAAATGGTTGTTGAAGTTGAATTTTATGAAATAAAACCGTTTTGTTCGATATTCAAATGATTTCATTTCTGATACTGTATCGGCTCAGCGTATGAAATACGTCATATATCTCAACTTTCAAAGAACTCCAAACCAAATATTGCGTTTCCCCCCCGTTTCGGGACAAACCATTTTCATGCCATTTCAAGTTCTTGTAAACCTGGCCAGTAATGGGTTAAATTTATCTACAAGAGAATCTTTGGTAATGCTCTCCATACTACAAACAACAATGCCGCTCAAATCACCAATTTTATGAGTTAATGCAAACGCGTTAATGGCCAAGGCTATGACGACGTCGAGCACGTTGTTTAACCTTGCGAGATGTATTTTTCCGCTAGCTCAAATTCCGAACACTTCCTTCGGACCCGAGAAAACTGGTGGCTAGAAAATACCTTGAATTATTCAAAAACATAAATAAGTTCAAATATGTCAACACCAATCGCGTTTTTCGCGTAAGCACGTAAATATTTACTCATAAAATTGAAGCATTGTGGAACTCTACCTAATTTGTAAGCAGATAGACTATTCACAGATTGTGCGGGGGAATACCCATACGAATCGAATGGGTAATGATGATCTGCTATCACAAAGCTGAGAAAGTTCTGAATGCTTTGTTTTTATGTTGGGGGAAAAACCGAAAATTAAGTTTTATTTAAAATGTTTTCTCATCTTGAGACTGGCTCACCATATTGCACTGCTACTAAAACCGTACGCTAACTTCAAGGATTTTTTTTTTATTCATTTCGGAGAATAATTAATAGGGTTAGCTGCGTTATGAAACATCAGAACAATAGTAATTTGCAAAAACAACACCACGATCACATGCTTTTGATTCGGTTCATCCAGACGACATTGGAATATAAAGCCAATCGCGACATTGAGTGTACACATTAGGGTGCCAATGAATGTATGAGAAAAAATCGACCCTAAAATTTCAAAAAGCTTCCCCATACAAAATGTTCACCACCTCGAAAAAACACCCTATGCGAAATGTAAGCTCAATCGAACTTAAGGGAGAGTGGCGCAAAGCGGTCAAAATTTGAGTTTTTTGAAAATTGAAAAATCACCCTCCCCCCTTGGGAAAATCAGGGTTTCAGGGTTTCAGGGTTTTAAAAAAAAAAATTTGTTGATGCCAAATGTCTCAATAGACGAGTCAAGAGATAACAGTAAATATCGACGTTTCGTGCAATTTTAAGACTTTCGGCATAATTTTTTTTTAAACCCCGTTTTCCGATGATTTTTCGGTTTTCAAAAAAACTCAAATTTTAACGTCTGCGAGACTAAAAAATGAAGTCCGATTGAGCTAATATTTAGCATTGGGTATATTATCGTGCAATCCAGCGTTTCGCAGCAAGCTCCGAAATAAAATCGAGAGAACTATTTTTATTGGCACCCTAAACCATAAGTTTTGCCTCGCATTCCGAAAAAACGAAACGAGTCCCAGAGTGTCGATTTTTGACCAAAACAAAATTTTCGAAATGACAGTAGATCTCGACGTTTCATGTTATTTTAAGACATTTGGCACCAAAAAAAAATTTTTTTAAACCCCCATTTCCTTTACTCCCCCTGTTAGCGCATAAACTGGACTAACTGCGGTTGGACTGATTCTGGCTAAGCACACTGTGGAAGTAAAAAACACAAGATGTTGTAGTCCAATTTTTCTATATATTTTGCTTATAACGCATCACTTGGTAAGTCGCTTTCAGGGATGTTAAAAAATCACATTCAACGATCGATGCATAAGTATATTACTCTAGTCGGATGTCTTTAAATCACCCCCAGCAGGCGATGCTCTTTTATTCTTCATATGTACACAGAGAGAATACTTGGAACGGTGAGCTACCAAGATCTCAAAAAAGCAATACGAAAGAGGAATCCCCACTCTCGAAGCATTACTTCTACTACTCAAGATTTATCGTGAGTGCAAGCCACAAACGATTACTCCCATTCCATAGAGCGGATGATGAGTTCTTGATCGGAAAGTGGCGGATTTCATCCCGCCCAAAATCGTTTTTTAGATTCCAATAATTCTGAACATTCACATTTCTCGCCAAATACTTTTTCCAATAGTAATTCAATTAGTGACTTCACGAAACACCTTTCGAATTCGATTGAATCTCAGACCCTTTCTTATTTTGTAGATGAAACGGATCACATATTTGATTAATTCAATCCTGTGTGGTTGCGAATAAATGTAATGAATTAGTATGGACTTATGTTATTCATGTATCGTGGACTTCCGACATATGTGGCAGTAGATTTATCGAACGACTAATGTTTTTTCATATCCCTTCAAACTTGTTCCATCTCTTGAGTGTACACACTGCTTTGACCGCAGATTTGCTTGTTTGAATCTGGTTAATTTCAGGTATTCAGTCTTCATATTGTCGAATTCATACTGTTGCAACAATCGGTATCGCAGCTAATGATTATCAACATCCAACCTAATCATCAAACGGTATGCGATGAATTTCAGTGAACTGTCGGCATTGGAATGTATGCTTAGTGAGAACCACACAATTATTATTAGAGCAGATAAACGTCCGACTGGATGTCATGAACGTCAATTTAATGTCCCCAAGATAAATTTATCCTTTGTAGGTCATCAACCTTTCTAAAGATGATCAGATGGAATATACAGTAGAACCCCGATTATCCGTGGAATACTCGGGCTAGGTCACCGCGTATAAGGAAAATCGCAATGACGGATTTCGGGCCAACTCGGCCAGATGTTGACATGACCCTGTCAGAACTCAAAGAAACCTTCGAGATGGTATGGGCTCTAGCGTGAACTTGTTCTTGAACAAGTATTGATCGCCGATTATGTTGTTCCTATTTCAATATCAGCGAATGTCGCTACCTCGTTATCACTTGCAATGTTATTATTGATTGGACGGATTTCGCGCCAACTCGTCTATGAGATTGGCATGACCCTCTCAGAACTTAATGAAACTTTCTGGGCGTGAAGACCTTACCTAATTAAGCAACTTGGCATACTTAGTATTCCAAAATTTTATCTAGACTAACATATGGAAAGGGTTAAATATTTTTAATAATTTTTATAAAATTTTTTTACTCGAAAATGTCCTACAAAAAAGTGATCTATGGAAGATTTTTAGGAAAATAATTGAATTTTCAGAAAAAATACTGAAAATTTTTTTTTTCAAATTCAACACTGAAAAAAAAAATCAATTTCAAAAACTGAAAGTCGATTTTCTCAAAATGGTCACCTCAGATTTTGATGAAATGACAGATAAATTGTAGATAAATATTTGCCCTACAAATCTTCCATACAACGCAACTTGTACATATTTAAGCCAAACAAGTTTTGCTAACAAAAACTTTTTCAAGATTTTGGTGATGGTGACCCTTGGATGCTAAAGTACAGTTTTCAGCTTGTTTTGTAGTCAAATACAATATGTTTCAGTTCAGAGAGCAACGACAGCTCTCAAACAATAGCCATCTGCCAAAAATCTCTTGATCGTCAGGTCAGGTATCGAATAGTTGTTGTAGATTTAGGTATCTGTTAAGAGTCACTGTAAGTTACTGTAGATATGATAATAATAAATGGATTGTGTAGATACCTAACGGATGAATAAAATGGCTCTGCATTTGTTTGAAAATTACCAGTCGTGACCGGCAGCAAATGTAAAGTGGCGGAAAAGCATTATTTCCGTTTCTGCGTAACCATCAGCAAACAAAGTGTGACATTATTTAGCAACATGAGTCAAGTCGTGATCTCCAGGATTTGTAAGGATTGCAAATGCAGTGCAGGTATTAACCCCCTCCCGTATTATTTAATACGTCACACATCAAGTGATTTCACTACTCTGCTGAGCGTTCTAGCGCCCTATGTTATGCAAGTACACTACGAGCGAGACTCGATGTTGTACGGGAACGGGTTAGCAACCCCAAGTGTAACCGTACTAAACTACGTCGGTTAACATCAACAGTAATAGAGAAAATACGTTTAACGGGATATACCCATCCGTTGGATGATACACTGCGAATTTGTGAAACTTGTTTGGCAGTGATTTAGTACAATAGGTGTGTTCCAAAGAAAAAACGACGTATGCATGAGGATAAAACTAACCAAAATAGCTCAAGCAATAGCACAAGCTCCATAAAATAGTCTAGGGTTCGATAATGCATACGTGTGGTAGTGTTGGCAATAGTTAGAAAAAAATGTATAAAAAAATAATCAAAAATATTTAGCCCTTTCCATATGTTAGTCTAGATAAATTTTCGGAAAACTAAGCATGCCAATTTGCTTGATTAAGTAAGGTCTTCACGTCCAGAAAGTTTCATTAAATTCTGAGAGGGTCATGCCAATCTCATAGACAAGTTGACGCGAAATCCGTCCAATCAATAATAACATTGCAAGCGATAACGAGGTAGCGATATTCGCCGATATTGAAATAGGAACGACATAATTGTTCTTGATCAATACTTGTTCAAGAACAAGTTCACGCCTGAGTCCATACCATCTCGAGCCCCAAAGCATGGACACAGCTGACTAGAATAAATCAATAACAAAAGCAGTTCGTTAGTTGCCATAGCAATGCAACAGCACAACAAATTATCAGTCATCGAAGCGATGGCGCATTTTATGACACCACCAACCAAAAGACCGGGACCAGAGTGTCAATAGACAGCATACCACCGCACATCACTCTGTATTGTGGTTATTAATTCCAGCCTCGTCAGCAAAAAAAAAACAAGAACAAGAGTAATCATCTCGCAGATCTCCAGGGTTAATTGAGTGGAGGAAGCAGAACAAGACATAGAGAAATTGTGCCGAAGGAGTTATAGCAAGCCGATCGATGTACGAATAACACGAATACATGCTCGAGGAACATAATCGAGTGTACATGTGTGTGAATAATTGTCGTCAGGTTGATGTTTCAAACGTAAACAAAGATGCATCTATGCGGGACTAGAGACGGAGAAAAAACAAGGGCTCTGTAAAAAAACATTCATAACTGATTCTGGGAGGCTAAATAGTCTTCGTTGTTAAAATGGCTCGATAGTGTAATGCACAGTTCACGAGAAAGAAAGTAAAATCATCGTTGATGATACTAAGCCGTAGCGCAAATTATGTATGTTTAATTCAGCGGCGTGGGAGGTAACTAAATGGCACAAGATAAATGCCGAGTCAAACAATTGAGAAGATCGCACGTTCACACAGGCATTTTCAATGAATAAAAAGGGGTTTCAATGAAGATTTTAATCGTGTAACATTTCAAACGGAAAACCCAATGCAGAAGTTGGCTTCGTAATATCCAAGGCAAATCTTATCCACGAATATTCAATTCTCTAAAAAAACTAGCCTTGTTCAAACACACTAGCCGTTCCATTTTGGTTCCGATTCGAGTAAAAACTCTTCATGTATTGAACGACGTCAAAATCTGCTTCATATTCATTTGCATGCATGAAATATACGCTAAAACAAGACAACGCCGGATCAAAAGTCAATAAAATTGAACACAGTATTCCAATCTTCTCATTGCTTACAGAGTGCGAATCATTTCCAAGGATTCACGATAAAACTGACAATCTTTTTGCCTTACCCTGACTAATATCTTTCGAGACCTATATATGCCCAGACGATATTATGCAGTACGTTCGATTTCAAACTGCCAACTCATCTTAGTTGACATTGTCTCACATTAGTTTCAATTAAGAAAGCGTGTAGAAATCCCGACAACTAGAAGGGAAAACTTGCGTTCGTTTTCCGCAAATAAACTACACTACAAACGAACGGGCGATGATCCGTTGGGAGAAATTTACACCAATATGACAACGCCACTGTTGAACACCTTCCTTTTTCCAGACTTTTATAACAATAATAATGAACTTATTCAGCAAAGTGATTTTCAGCTGCAAGGTCAACAAATTATATTTGTTGCAAGACTGAAAAGCTAACGTTTCTATCGCTCTTCTTGCATACGGCAACACGGCTCCGGCTTCAGATAAGTTCAAATTCAATCGAAAAGCCCACCTAATAACGCGTTGGAACGATTGTTAAAATTATTGAATACTTTTTGTGGGCCAGACGTTCTTCCGCACGAGTGGCGAAAAAAGTTATAGCCATTCTGAAACCGGACAAACCTGCTTCTGATCCATCAATTGCATCCGCCAATTACTAGAGAAAATAATTTTCCGTCATTACCAACTAACTAATTCAACAATCTCCTCTCACCTTCGCAGTTTAAATTTCATTGAAGCAAAGGACAAATGACTGTTTTGCCCTGTCTTCATCAAAAATTGACATGGCTTTATATTAGGCTGGCAAAAAAGTCCTGCGTTATTTGTTTGAATTTTCATTTGTTCATAAAATTAGTTACAATCATCTGTTTCAAGTCAAATATGCGCCGTTTTGTTCGATGACTTGTTCCCAACGAGATGCCAACTTCATAATACCCCTGTTATAGAAGCTCGCTTCCTTATTGGCAAAAAAAAACTCGGATAGCCAATTTTCACAGGCCTCTTTTGTGGCTAACTTCTGACTACCTAGCTCGTTCGCCATGGACAAAAACAGATGGTAGTCACTTGGTGCAAGGTCCGGACTATACGGCGGATGCAAAAGAACCTCCCATCCGAGCTCCCGGAGCTTCTGGCGCGTCACCAAAGAAGTGTGTGGCCTGGCGTTGTCCTGATGGAAGACAATGCGGCCTCTGTTTATCAAAGATGGCCTCTTCTTCATGAGTGCTACCTTCAAGCGGTCCAGTTGTTGGCAGTACAGGTCCGAATTGAGCGTTTGGCCATAGGGAAGCAGCTCATAATAGATTATTCCTTGACAATCCCACCAAACACACAGCAGAACCTTCCTGGCCGTTAATGAGGACTTGGCCACCGTCTGAACCGCTTCAGCGGGCTTCGACCACGACCGTTTGTGCTTCACGTTGTCGTAAGTGACCCACTTTTCATCGTCAGTCACCATCCGCTTCAGAAACGGGTCGATTTTGTTGCGATTCAGCAGCGATTCACATGCGTCGATACGGTCAAAGATGTTTTTTGCGTCAACGTGAGTGGCACCCATACATCGAGCTTCTTTGTGAATCCAAGCTTCTTCAAATGGTTAATAACGGTTTGATGACTTATCCCCAGCTCTTGGCCGATGCTACGGCTGCTACTATGACGGTCTTTCTCGGCTAATTCAGCGATTTTGTCGCAATTTTCGACGACAGGCCTCGATTACTCGATACAATGAATACAACACGACACCTCGCGGAAATACCGCAGGACTTTTTTGACAGCCTAATATAATAAGCAGCAAATGTTCCAAGATTGATATCTTGGAACATTTGCTGCTTTTGATTCAGTTTCCACTAAATTCCCTCTTCAAAAGTTTCACCTGAATGGTATTTCTCCAAGAATAAAAAAAAATATGTCTAACTTGATACGTGAAGATACAGTAAAGTCCTGATTATCCGCGGAATAGGGTGGCAAGGCCCACAACAGATAGCCAAAATTGCAGATTGAAAACTATTGTATAAATCAATGATAAAATAACTTAAAAACCTTGACCAGAACAAGAGTGTTCCCATTAGAGAGCCTATTGTACTTCCCAACAATGTTGTGTTATTGACGGTTGAATTAAAATTGAGGATTTCTTTGAGGATCGAAACTTTTTATTCTGGGGAATTCACGTTCGCGAATAACTCTACTGTTTATGACTTTTTCCCATGATTCTTGACAGTTTTGCGCATTAACTACATGGGACTTCCTCGAAGATCACTACTCGCACGCAAATAGTGGAATACAAAATTGTGGATGTTCTCTTTCTCGTACCTTCAATCTCAACACTGAGCCAACTGTTTATCTAGAAAACATTGAAAACAGAATAAAGTGCCGAAAGAAGACAAGAGGAATACACTAAGAAACAGCTTTCGACGATGAAATCCCAATGCCGCTGATTGATAGAAAAATACACCGGAGATAGTTTTGTTTTGGGCAACGTAAGTTACTTTTCTTTTTCGGAGACGCGCATTCCCGGAAACGATCGATACTATTCCATAGACCGTTCTACTTTAAATTGAAACATAGATTTGAACAAAAAGTGATGCTGTACATTGCCATTTCCGAGGCAGATATTTCTAAACCAGGGGGGACGGGTTTGGCTATCAAGTAAGATGTGTACCAGAACGATTGTTTGAAGAAAATTTTGATCTCGTTCCAAAAAAAAACATCATGCAGATGGACAATATGTGTTTTGGCCGAATAAAGCGTCTTCGCATTACGCCCAAAACACTCAGTCATTCCTGAATACCGATTCGATACCATTTATACTCAAAAACCTCAACCCAACAAATCTGCCTCAGTGTCAGCCAATCGAAGAGCCATGATTTGCTAATAGTTCATTGACAGAATCAAGAGATGCAGTCGCAAATTTGACATGAAGGCCGTACAACGCTCCAATTCCTACATCAAACGAATGCTTCGCCGAATATCCGATTACGGGTCCGTTTTCAAATTTTCTCTAATTTTTTTTTCAACAAAGGATATCTTTTATTAAATAAATCAGATCTTGTTCAAATAAGGTTGTCATCCAGAAACTTTGAAGTCTTTGCGACACTAGTAAATGAAGTCCGATTGAGCTGATATTTTTCATAGGGTAGTTTTTCGTGGGAATCAACATCCCGTTGATTTTGAGTTTGAAAATTAGAGATAACCATTTTCATAGGCACTCTTCTGTCCCCATATTTCTGACACTGGATAGTCTCTCTGCTTGATCTAATTTTCAGGCCGTTTATTCGATTTTGTTCAATCCCTCTATCACTCTTGTCCATGAAAGATACTGTGCGTGGTATTCCAGATCATCACCATCCATTAGTTATATTTCTGTCAAGTAATGACGGAAAATAAAGTTGAGGAAAAAGAAATCCATTATTTTCTCGGTAGAGGGCTGTAGTGATCAATATATCGCGTAATATTGATCATACAATTCCAATGAGGTACATATGAGGTGAGGCAGTGAGGTAGTAGGCAGAGTATATTTGGATTGGTTAACAAAATATGGTGTCGTCATTATTTGCAATATGAAATATCTATTGAAGAAACAAAACAATGTTGAAAAAAATCACGATTTCATGATTTTATGAGCCAAATTGTAACTGATTTTTTTATAATGGATGACAATTGTATTATGACTTTCTTATATCAAAAAGAAAGCAAAAAGGTCCAAATAACAGTCGTATTCTTAGTCCTCGGGGATAGCAGCATTTTCAATGAAATATTGCTTAACCCTTTCACTCCCAAGGGAAATATTTTTCCCTTCTACAAAAATCGTTATCGATTGTTCAATTATTATTGAGTCGATATTTTTTATGTCCAAGGCAGCAAATGTGTTTCTGAATGAATTAAAAAAAAAGAACTGTCAAACATGGTCCGGTCTGCCTTAACACGGTCCACATAATAAATGTGTTATGTGCAATGTCCACTTGTGCTTCACAAGTAAACGAAATTGTTTCGTAGAATACCATAACTAACTATTTATGTTACTTTTCTGATAATTTTTATTATGTTTTTTGTATTACAAAGCAATAAATAAAATACCAATATAATAAAACTCTTCGTTTATTTACTTTCATGATCCATAGGGGAAAATATTTCCCATGAAATTACAGGAAACGTATACACCCTGCTATGTTTTTCTGGTGATATTCTGATAACTGTGATAGCTAAAATATTGGCATATTTAGTCTTGGATATCTTATGGTCCTGAAAGGGGTAATAAAAAAAATCCATAAAATACGTTTTTCTTCAACTTCATTCAGTTTCAATAGGCTTTTTATTCAGCCTCCTCAAAACAAAATTGCTGATTCTTGGTCTGTGAGACCGTATGCTCGAGTATAGGAGGTGTTAATTGAAGGGAAAACATAGGTCATACTAATAAATATTCAATGATCAATTATTCTATAAAATAAAATTAATTAACAGTTACTAAACAATTGAAAAGTGATACTTTATTTTCTGTAAAGTCTCATCAATCAATATCGTTGATTTTTTAAGGAAATTGTCATCTATGATCATTAGGATGCCAGTGAATGTATAGGAAAAAATGAACTCTAAAATTTCAAAAAGTTACCCTATACAAAATGTTCACCACCTCGAAAAAACACCCTATGCAAAATATCAGCTCAATCGGACTTAAGGGAGAGTGGCGCAAAGCGGTCAAAGTTTGGGTTTTTTGACAATCGAAAAATCACCCAAGGGAGAGTAAAGGGGTTTTCGAAAAAATAATTTTGATGCCAAATGTCTTAAAATGACATGAAACGTTAAGATCTAGTGTCATCTCGAAATTTTTTTTCGGAACTTGCTACGAAATGTTGATTTGCACGATAATATACCCTATGCAAAATATTAACCCATTCGGACTTCATTTACTGGTGTTACAAACGTTAAAATTTGAGTTTTTTTTTAAAACCGATAAATCACCGGAAATCGGGCTTAAAAAAAATGTTGATGCCAAACGTCTTAAAATTGCATGACACGTCGAGATTTACAGTTATCTCAAAAGAAATTGTCAAAAATCGATTTTTCAGGCGAAAAACGACCAAGTGCAAAAAAAATTTTTTTTTTTGATAAAAAAGTAACTGTAAATCTCGACAAGTAATGCAATTTTAAGACATTTGGCATCAATTTTTTTTAAACCTCGATTTTCGGTGATTTATCGGTTTTGAGCCACGCCACTCTCCTTTAAGTCCGATTGAGCTGATATTTTGCGTAGGGTGTTTTTACGAGGTGGTAAACATTTTTTATGTGTTTACTTTTTGAAATTCGAGGTGACCATTTTCATTGGCACCCTAATGTATAGTCAGTCCCTTATCCACGGAGGGGGAGTCGAAAATCATGTTTTTTCTGTCCACTTGGTATGTGGACAGCGACAAAGAAGTCCCCATTTCTACCCATGTTTGCATAGGAGACGTAATCACCAACACCATTAGTATTGAGAAAATCATTTTGCATTTTTTTTTTGCCTACAAGCGTAACCATGTAAATTTCCAATGAAATGATCTGTCCAGTTGAAGGATATTATCGGCGAAAAAAGGGCCTAGGAGATTTTGTGCATTGAAACATATTTTTTTCATTTGGAAAACGCTTGCATCTATTTATGCGGACAATCAATCGTTTCAATGAACATTTGTTTGCAAAGCTAGACGTAATCACCAGGTTGCTCTGTCTGTAGCGTTACTATCTAATATTTCTGATAATAGTCAAAACGTTTATGTCGATAGTTTCAGTTGTTGTCGGATAAAATCAAATAGGTTTGGAAGAAATTTAGTGAAATGTCAGGAAAAGGTGCTCTGGATTTGTTGCGAGTTTATGATAGTGTTTTTTCCCAAAACAATCGCAGTCAACCTCTTCGTCTGTACCAAATAGTGACTCTGTTTTTCGCTCTTCGACACAATCTCTGCCTAATTCTGCTCAATTTCCACGTATTAGACAATACCAGGAAATTGAGCAGAATCATCGAAAGACCGTTGGATGGTATTCTTCCGTCCCAAAGGGAAACCTCTAAGAGTACCTAAAATTTGCAAAGACCTGACGTCTAAATACTCAGGTGTCTTAGAAATGACGAAAGTCAATAGAGATAAACTTCGCGTTGTGCTCTCAAATTACAAAGATGCTAACGCGATAGTGAAAACTCTTTTTTCACTAATGAATATAGAGTTTATATTCCGGCTCACATTGTTGAAATCGATGGTGTAGTTACGGAAAAATCTCTTCAACTAGAAGATATGATAGGATATTATATGAACAGCAGGTTCATGTTTTTCAATTAATTGAATTTGTAAAGGCAATCTGCAATGTTGGTAATTTTAGCAACATGATTTACCGATATCACGACCAATCGCATAAAGATGGTGGAGTGACTTACACCAACGGTATGAGTAAATGCTGAATATGTGGAATAATTCGAATTCGTCGAATATCGAATTCGAGGAGTTATAATGCTAAGAACCAATATTATTCAAATTTTACTACTGATCTGATTGTTTCATTATTTACTTGAAGATTCAAATGCAGAAATTCAGGTAATTGTAACATTAAAAACACATTTGCTTCTCTTTGTTAATTATATAAGCAGCGTTTCAATGGTTTCTTGTAGTCATCTATTAGGAAACACTAAGTAATAAGACACTATCATGAAAGGCATGTTTGGACTCTACTAAGAATGTGCTTTAAATGTAGATTTAGCTTGTAGCACATAATACTGATAATTGTTGATTTTCAAACTGTATGTAACTACGTCCGTTATGCGTACAAACAGTGATTTTTCGAAATCATTTTTTTCATAATTGCTCGAATGTTTTCGAACAAAAAATGTTTCTTTGCATTGCGTAGAATGCGACCAAAAAGTCGATTTTGTCCATTTTGTCGCTTACGTCTCCTATACAAACATGGACAGATTTGCATGCAATTTCAACCCTATTCTAGACCGACTGGTATACTAACTTACTCTGTGTAAATTCGGTATAAATCATCACACTATGTTATATGAATTGTAGGAGTGAAAAGTTCAGAAAAACTGGATGGATGTAACGGAAGGGTCGGAATGGTTTTTCTTCCACCAATTGGCACCAATTGTTTCAAACACTGAATAATGTGATCCTCAAACAATATTGAACAAACACTACGGGCCATGATGAACGTGTCAAGGGCTAGGTTTGATGCACATGGGAATGCCAAGTTCTCACCGTGGCCAACGGAGACAGACAAGGTGAACCAATCAAACATAAACACACGTTGTTTATATTTTCATTCTTTCGAAAAATACCTATCCAGACATGTTTGTCACGAGTTAACGCAACACCAGCCAGCTCAACATACGACACTCGAGATAAACAAAATACGAGTCATCACAATATCGACCAGCGGTCGATAAACATAAATATTCTCAGACGGCCCGGATAACATCAACAACACATCAGACCACCCGGATCGTTCCCGCTAAATATGCTGAACTAAGATAAGATAAAATTATTGTAAACCATCTCAGTGAATATAAAAGACAGGGATAACAATAGTAAAGGCATTCTGAAGTTATATTTCAAACAGTAAATAAAAGACGGAGCTTCACTCCGAAAGAAAAGATATTTTTTTAAATTAAGTAAGTCCGAAGTTTCTTAACTCACGTGAAACTGTTGAACAGCGACAGAAAGAGAGAAAGCAACTGCAACCTGCCAAATCGAGAAAAAGGAAATCAGCTGATAAGAACCGTATCTAGAAAGGTTTTGTTCGGCATCGCAATTTTATCTGGAAAATGGTGAATGTGTTGACAATGCAATGAGTGAAACGAGGAATCAACAGTAGCAGCTTCCGTGTCATAAACTCAATCGACTTTTGAGTTCAAATAGTATCGATCAACGGACTAAATCTTCAATGATATTATAAAGAAATTTGTATCAATAATAAATTATTCATTTTCGGTGCACTGATTGCTTTTAGCAGCAAATTTCACCTTCTCAATAGTGCAATATCTCGTCCCCGGCTTGATCCACCTTCGGAGAAACATGTTTTAGCAAAATCCCCGCGGTGATGGGATGAAGCCGGCTTCATGCTTAGCTCAGTGAGGGGATAGGGGGGAATCTGTAAGACATGAAAGCCGGGTGTGCATCGTTGGATATACACGACGATCCAATGTGTGCAGTGGATTGCGGGCAGCGATGGGCAGCCCATTTATTCTGTGAAATCTACTCTGTAGCCTGTGTAGTGGTATGTTACTGCTGGATTGGATGTGTGCGGGTCAACGTCTCCACCATATCTTGGGCATATTGGGCTCGCTTGCTATAAAAACCTATCGTCTCACTCTGGTATTCATTTGCGATATTTATCGATATAGTTGCTCTCTTTCTGCCAGTAACAGAGCAATACCTAAGTAATAGCGAGTGCGGAGAAAACGAAGAAATATTACATCTTTTAGTATTTTAAGAACATTTCACCACGCAAAAGATTAAGATTTACAGTGGCAGGGGGGAAGGGGAAAATTTCTAAACTTGCACCGACATCCGTATCCTGCAGTATTCCGCAACATAGGGCAATATTTTTGCCTTTTGAACTCACCTTCCTCACAGCTCACCCAACAGTCTGCCAGCAAAATCAGCAAGAAAAGTGCACTCTTCAAAACAGCACCTTTTACATTCGCCATTATTTCAAAGCACACCAACAGACAGCAAACAGATACATAAAACTTGCCTATCCACTTGTTCGCACTTTTTTCCTCCGCTTTTGTGCACAATGACCTTTTAGTTCACCATACGGTACACAAAAGCCCACGAAACAGATTTAATCCACACGGAATGGGCCCAATCTCACTATATATCCGTGGCAGCCGAAAATCCACTCGCAATACGCACTAGAATCGGAGGAGCCAAGGGAGACCTAGTTGCAGTAAATCCGATGGGGTCACCACTTTGCACAACGCATAACTTCACAACGTCGTTCACTTGGACACATCCGCGACTACTAATGAACCCCAGACGGCAGTAGCAGCATTCGCTCTACGCAATTGGCGATCTAACGTACAAATCTACACCTAGGCGGCGCTGCGGTGAAAGTGATGATGGTTTTAAATTTTGCCATGTGAGCTTATGGAATGGAAGGTTTGTAGTTCTTTCCAGAAATTACAATGTTATAATCATAAAAGATTATTTGATTGCGATGAGTTTGTAAGAAATTTAATTCTGCGCAACTTTATATATAACTTGTTATTTATTTACCTCTTTCAGTAGTGAAAACTATAAAAATGTTGACAATGGTTGAATTGAAGAAGGAAATTCGAGAGCACAATCAAACACAAGTAGAAAAATGCACGATTCCTGCATGTGAGAACTACCTTGGAAAGCCCGGAAGTAAAATATACGTGATTTGTTTTTGAGTTTTAGGTTACATTAGCATCATTTTCTTAGTTCAAAATCCAGATGTCTCACCGATCGTTTACGTTTTGCGTTAGATCGCCAGCAGCAGCCGTCGTTCATTTGAGCTGGTGGTAGTGTGTTTTACTGCTGTTTGACGTTTCTCTGTGACCGTCGTTGAACACGTTACGGGAGCAGTGTTAACGGCTCCCAACATTGTTGCGTTACGCCTACCGCCCGAGGAACAGCGTTATCTATTATGCTTTAAGATGTGTTCATACTGAACAAAAAAGACAAAATAAATTTCGAATGTTATAATGATAAACACTTTACTACCGATGAAAGGAAAATATATAACTAACCATTGAATTATGTGGATTGATGATGGAGATTTTTTTCTAAGCAACTATACCAAAAAATAATTATAAATAAATGAATAACAAATAAAAAATGGTAGAGATTTGCTTATATGTTTCTTCTGGTATCTTTTTCAAACGAAACGAAATTTGAGAATTAACTCTTCCAAAAGGTTTAGTGCTACCGGAAAGGAACGATGGTCTATGTGGTTTTGTCGCTTGAAGATGCATCGGGAGTCAAAGTCGACCGTAGATATTCCAGCAAACACTAGAAACCGGGGTTTTTACATCGATGGAAACAAATGTACCAAAAATATGTCAACTATTTTAAACAACTGTTCACTTGACGCGACATGTATGTAATTCACGAATGCACGGTATGTTTACCGTTCCAAGCTTAGAACGAAGATGAATGATCATACATGGATTCTAGCAAATAGAAAATTTTGCAATTGATCCGTATGACTTGCAAGACAGCAGCTGAATCGTATTCCACTGTTACGTTATCTAATCATTGACGGCTTTATCTTGGGAGCAGAGATTTCACGTACCAAAGAAACAATAGGAGCGTTATTTTTTGTTAGATAACTCTTGAGATTTTTCAACTATTTAATAGTTTTTTTTAATCCGTAGAAATCCAGTCGATTGATGCAAACATTTCTGCGACAAGGATAATATTAGGCTGTCAAAAAAGTCCTGCGGTATTTCCGCGAGGTGTCGTTGTAAGCGCGTAGTTCTAGTTGTATTCATTGTATTGATTCATACTATAGCTTGTTGGAAAGGTATTTTTGCGCGCTATAATATAGTCTTTGACAGTGTTTTGTTTGGTTAAGTCGTTCGTGAGTTATAGTGTTGCAAATATGGAGCAAAATAAAGAGAAAATCCGACATATTTTACAGTACTACTATGACAAAGGCAAAAATGCATCTCAAGCTGCCAATAAAATTTGTGCAGTTCATGGACCCGATACAGTTTCCATTTCCATCGCACAACGATGGTTTCAACGTTTTCGTTCTGGTGTAGAGGTCGTCGAAGATGCGCCACGCTCCGGAAGGCCTGTCGTCGAAATTGCGACAAAATCGCTGAATTAGCCGAGAAAGACCGGCATAGTAGCAGCCGTAGCATCGGCCAAGAGCTGGGGATAAGTCATCAAACCGTTATTAACCATTTGAAGAAGTTTGGATTCACAAAGAAGCTCGATGTATGGGTACCACACACGTTGACGCAAAAAACATCTTTGACCGTATCGACGCATGCGAATCGCTGCTGAATCGCAACAAAATCGACCCGTTTCTGAAGCGGATGGTGACTGGCGTCACTGGGTCACTTACGACAACGTGAAGCGCAAACGGTCGTGGTCGAAGCCCGCTGAAGCGGCTCAGACGGTGGCCAAGCCCTCATTAACGGCCAGGAAGGTTCTGCTGTGTGTTTGGTGGGATTGTCAAGGAATAATCTATTATGAGCTACTTCCCTATGGCCAAATGCTCAATTCGGACCTGTACTACCAACAACTGGACCGCTTGAAGGTAGCACTCATGAAGAAGAGGCCATCTTTGATAAACAGAGGCCGCATTGTCTTCCATCAGGACAACGCCAGGCCACACACTTCGTTGGTGACGCGCCAGAAGCTCCGGGAGCTCGGATTGGAGGTTCTTTTGCATCTGCCGTATAGTCCTGCCAAAAAGGAAGCGAGCTTCTATAACAGGGGTATTATGAAGTCGGCATCTCGTTGGGAACAAGTCATCGAACAAAACGGCGCATATTTGACTTAAAACAGATGATTGTAACTAATTTTATGAACAAAAGAAAATTCAAAAAAAAAATACCGCAGGACTTTTTTGACAGCCTAATATTATGCTCTGACACATCAAGTAATAACATAGAATACATGACAAGGGCGTAGTACAAAGAGGGGGCATTGATTAATTCACCTTACACTTAGCATCATGCATAGTAGGATTTTGTTTACGGTGCAGTGTGTGGAATACATACGATCTGACGGAATCGTCTCAGCCTCGCAGAGAACTTCGACAAGACGATTGTCTGTCCTTCCTGCTATTCATCGTGGCTGAGAGCGGATAGCGTTTTTCAACATTTTATTGATTTAAAATGATGCAACAACCCATGAAGAAATTGGATTTTAATCACAACACTGTTTCGCCAATAAACCTGGTCTATAGCCGCAGTTATCCGGGCCGCACCAATCCTTGCCATGGCCTACATCACCAGGGCTTCTCATTTTCTTGCCCACTGGATTCGATGCGAATTCCATCCTTGCGGGACTGCTGTCCGACAATCTTGCAACATGACCTGACTTTCTGGATGCTGGGTTCGCCCCGTAGAGTTGCGTCAGTTCGTGGTTCAACCTACTTCTCTATACTCCGTTTTCCTGTACACCAAGTGCTTACGAGTTCTCTTCTAGCATCTTCCATGCTTCGTGACCGTAGAGGACTATCGTACGGAGTCAGAGTTTGTTGGAGCTTAGGGATTTGCGGAATCCATAGTAGGTACGATTTATGTTGATTATCCGTCTTTGAATTTCATGTGGCTGTTATTGTATTCAGTTGTTATCAACGAACCAAGTTAGATAGATGTCGACCAACTCGTTGACGTCAATTACAACACTACTATCAAGAGGGATTCTGTTACGATCAGCCACTCCTACTTGCCTCAATTTGATCCTAGACGCATCGATTCCAAGCCTAATCAGATATGCTTCGTGTTTCAGTCGGACCCAACCGTGTTTCAACGGACAATGCGTTATGCGATATCGAAGTCCTCTTTTCTATGGTTCCAACGCATTTCCCTACAAAAATCATGAAGAATTATCATGAGAACAATTATGTGAATGAATTACTTTTGTAATATCAAATCAAATCAGTAAGCAAGTTGAAAGCAAAACAAAACCAATTTTGGAGTAGATTCTTAATTAAAACAAGAACAGGCATTTTTAGCGTTCGAATAAAGCCTTAATCTGAACGATAAAAATGCAATTTTTTCTCAGGGAAATTGTGCCGTTTCTAGAATTACCCACAATAATTACCTTCTCAGAGCTCTTCTTTAAATCCTCTTATGTATAACTTCTATATTAATGATAAGATGATCATCTTGCAGATGTTGCAGATGGATGTACATTGAGAAACCTGGCAGATAATAGTGTTATATCTATATCAGGTAATTTTTGAAACTTTCTTTTGCTATTGAAACTATTGTAAGGCCACTGCAAATTTCCTTGAAAAATTCATTTATATAGGCTTTGGATGTAGGTATTGATTTCTCAACAGAGAAACGGGTCCACGTTGGATTTACTAGGAAACACCTTGGGAGGTTGAGAGGATTTCAACTTCAATTGTTAAACAAAATCATCGTTTACTCCACAAACATCTTAGAGTCAGGTTTGATTCTGACAATTTTTTTCCAGACAGTTACTGGCACATGGGGAATGAAGACTTCCTGAAGACTTAATATGGTTGTACAAAACAACAACACCGTCGGTAATGGAATGTGTTCCGTTTTGTTTCCACTCTGCTGCTAAAATCTACATCACTAAACTGGAGAGGAACAGGAACAGAACAGAATCGTTGTTTGCGTTCAGCCGTAGAGTGTATGAAATCAACTCACAACATGAGTCCAGAGGCCCTGGCAGATGTTTTACTATTTCAGGTTTGGTTTTGAGAACTATCCTTTCGATTCTAATCCGAAGCAAAATCATGAACCTATTAGTAATCGAAAATTATAAGAAGCTCATCGAATTGAACTAATGGTCGAGTACCGTAGATCTATACTCTCACTACATTTCTCAAGAAATAATACCTTCATCAGTCGTCTTCAATAATGTTAGCTCCCCGAACTTCTTCAGGTCTTCTTTTGATTTCAATTTTTCTATGAAGGAAGAAATTCGTATAATTCAGATCATCTTCGATCGTTGGTAATCCCTCATATTTCCGCTTTAAAATATAACCATATCAACTCTTCAAGATTACCAAAATTAGGGATACCTTAAATATTCTTATCAATGAAAGCTTTCGAATCACTTTCATTTGAATTCCTTCCAGTCACTCTCCAGCTGGAAAATCGGATGCAACAGAGATGATCTTGGAAGGTGCCTATACTTCATTATTCCCAAAGTTTCAACGGAAGCCTGGTTTTTAGGGAAAAATTTCGAAAAAAATTGGAATTATACCCAGATTGATGTCCCATCACTCCGAAGGTCTTGCTACTAACAATTTATGCAATTGTGGTCAAGGATTTCATGACATTGAGCACGTTGTTTGGTCATGTAGTGAATTTTGCAATGAAATAATCAAACTGGTTGCCGAATCAGAGGCTTGTCAGTTCATGATATTTTAACTAGTCGCGATCTTAATTTTATGTCCCCATATATGTCTTCCTAAGAAGCACTTATGTTATTATTTAGTCCACTTCTATCACCCCCACTTGCCCATTCTCCACGTCCCTTCCTACTACATAAGCAGAACTTAGTACCCATTGATCACTACAGGAGCTATAAACATAACAAGGAGGCACTCACTACCAAATGATACCGATCCTAAGTCACTTGGCGATATAGTAGTTGCGAGCCACTGTTCCAGGCGATGATAACACCGACGAGGCAACGAAAGAGTAATTTATATTATGAAATATTGATCGGTAATTATACCGATCAGGAATAGAACAAAATACCTATGTCAGTATCAGACTTGAATTTACAAAGGATTCCCGCTTCACTAGATACCCGACAATGGTCTGCTAATGCGATCGTTTTCGAGTCCTGACAGATGTGCAAACCTAAGCCTAATTCCAGCCGATACTTTCCCTTCAACCAATCAAAAGTATTATCGTGTCAACCTGGATATGAAATTAGATCTGCAACAACAAAGAAAAATCATCTGTTGAAAACACAAATATACACGGTTGATCCTAGTTTTTTGCCAATGCTCAATTTCAAGTTTCCTTTTGTCGTTTTATGCGTACGATGCGTACGACAAAATTGTATCTGTCATGAATTATTCATCTTACATACACTGATGGACACAATCGAAATCGCCCCCCATTTGAAATCAAGAAATTCTAATATTAAAAGATTTTCAAACTTTTCGGTATTCCAGTCAATACTTCGTAAAAGTAGGTAATTAGTAGACCATTTTCACATTTCATTATCGTTGAGAAAAACAAGAAATTACTTTTGTTCCTAAATGGGTAGTTTTAGGGTATGGGATAACAAAAATTCCACTTGCGTAAATTTGTTTTACCGTGTTTCCTTCATCGATGCACCCCTCACTTCAGTTGGTTGTCTACATCTGACACAAACATAGTTTTCGTAGCTGTTTAGCCAACTTTTTGTGCGTAGTGACGTGTTTTTTTACGCTGAGGAAGCTTGGGTGGAAAGCAAATCTCAACACAAGTCCGAAATTTGATTGTGCGTGACTTCCAGTGTAAGGAGTCTCAACGAAACATTGTCGAGAAGTATGGAATAAGCCGGTCCAGCTGGTCATTCGAAAGCATCAGATGCTCGGCAGCGTAGCCGATCGACCAGGGAGAGAACCGAAATGTAAAACTGATGCATGAACGGACACGCTAATCATCCGGGGAATATAGAAAATTGTTCCAGTTTGCGAGGAACAAGGTCAACAAGCCGCTGAAGTTCTGAAAGAACGTTATTTGGTCCATGTTCGAGCTGTTTACAACCTGAGTATTCCGTAATTATCAATAAACTCATTAAGCTGCCTGACCCAGGTAACCAGTAAGCACTTAGAAATGGTCTTAAATCAGCACTGTATCCACATATAGAATACAGAATAAATTCTTATCAAGCGCTATAAACCAATATAGGGTGGATATAATGCTAAAAAGGCGAAATATAGGGCTCTTTTAATGCTTAAGTTACAGCTTTAAATAAGCATTACTAAAGCTTACTATTATGGCTAAATCACTTGTGATGGCAGGCTTAAATAAGCATCATTCATGCTAAAATATGATTCCATAAAAACGTCAAGATGTTTTTCTTCCGTTTTTTCTAGGAAAAAGCCATTGAAATCATTCGACAGAAAACAAAAAAAAATCATATACATTTCATGGGCCCACCCACACAGATTTATTGCAGATTATTGCCAAGTTGTTGAGGTTATAACAGTATTCTTCTTTATTTCGATCTACGGCACACTGTTTGGAATGAGAAATAATTATTATATTATAAATTACCTTATGAGATTCGAACCGGGGTACATACTTCTGCAACATGTGTGTTTCTCTGTTGTGCCTTTGCTATCTGGACCACTGTTGATATAGATGAATGAGTTGAAAATAGTCATATTAAAACAACCGCTCAGATGCCTGCTCAAAAAGATCATGTATGAGCGGGTTTTGCTGGCCGGCTTGGAAACATATTTTTGGCATAAAATATCCATGTTATGTTTATTTTGAGACAAACACTTGCATCCAGATATCTAATGCTGAATGCATGAATGTTTTATCCTAATGATTATAAGCATTATGTGATAGCACTAAATGCGTATATAGGGCTTTCATTAATGGTTATTTTCATATGTTTTATCTTAATGCTTGTAGGCATTATATGGTAGCATTAAATGCGCATATAGGACTTTCATTAATGCTTATTTTCATTAATGTTTATATGCATTAATAATGTTGATATATGGCCTATAAGCATCAAAAAAGGAGATATACTGCCATTTGGCATTAGATATGCTGAATTAGTGCAACAATTAAAGTTAATGCTTATGGCTACCTGGGGAGAGTACTTCATATATTTTTACTATCCATTCTAATGCATTCTTCACTGAAATCCATATTCTGAAAAAACATCAACACGAACATCATTCCGCGAATTGTCTTAAAAGCTATCGATCTTTATCGCTACTTTCACCACTAGCACTCAAGAGTAACTCTGAAAACCCAATCGTAACTGTTGTTCCGTGATTTGAGATTAACCCTTTCGCTACGAGCATCGTCTATAGACGACATCCGCGCGACGACCTGTGTGTACGAGTGTCGTCTATAGATGTGCACGACGAAACTATCTACTAAACGACAATCCAAATATCAGCATTTTGTTCTAAAGACAGATTGTCATTGGTATCACTCGTTGAATTGCACTGAAACGGATAACACCTGAAAGAAACAAAAACGGACGTTTCGGGCATCGGAAGGAAAGTGGCGTCCGAGGTAACAGCCGGGTGCTTAAAGTCCTAATCTATACATTGTATATTTTTTGTATCGGCGATAAAAAGATGAAGAAGATAGATACGTGAACGATTGTTTTTGTAATGCATTCAATGATTGAAAACTAATAGCGTGCACCCATTAACTCGATTTGTTTACATTTGTTACATAGGACCTTTTCAAAAGGGACGCGAGAATTCCATAATGGTTGAGTTTTCATGATATTACGAATATGGGTTTTTCGTCAAATATAATTTTCTATAGATTTTTTTCTAACTCGAGAACAGTAAGTGTTAGAATAAAAATGTATGTATAGTTTTTCATGCAGAATTACGTGTTAAATAATTTTTTTTCCGTATTATTTTCTCGAAAAGTTACAATTTTTCAAAGTAATGGAATTTAATCAATTCCTAGGATTTAATATTTACATTAGCGTAATATAATCCATGCACCACTAGTCGTCATAATTACCTATGATCCTCTTATCTCTCCACGCTAATAACCTTTTGTTTACATCGAGTACCGTTATCTATTATCCATAGAAACTACGTGTTAATTCGTGATCAAATTCACTAGACATTAAAATTCGTACAAAAGAAGTGTAAATTATTGCATGTATTGCAATAATAATAAAAAGTATTATTTATAGTAAGGATAAAGTATTTAGTATGGTTCCTTGCTGTGGTGGCTGAGAGCAGACATACGACCGCAAAGGGTTAATGAATTGTAGAATGATCGATAAGGATTTAAAAAATAATAAAATATTGTAACACGCTTTCAATACCCTCTGAAAATTCTCTGAACTATGGTGGAAAAGGTTTCGTATTGCGCTACCGACTAAAGGTGAATCATATTCCGGAGTGGGCGAAGATCTGCACTCAACAAAAAAAAAAGGACCAGAATGCGGCATCGAAAATTTTGAGTGGGTTTTGGAACGCTGTAACTCTGTCATAAAACGATGCATTTGTCAAAGCAATAACTAGGTCTTGTATAGAACATTTCAAAACTGCCCGTCGATTTGCTATGCGATCGTTATGTCATGAAATATGCATAATCCAAAAAGAAAGGATAATTTTTCATTCGATTTCCAGATGGAATAAGTACACTTCTGAAATGAAGCTGAGAACTCAAATTAACCTTGTTGTATATATGTATTATATGTGATATCAACACATTTCATTGCAAATGTTGAAAAAATTCTGAACTAAAATTGTATTTGAAAATAATTTTAAACCCACTTATTTTCATTCGATTGGCGTTTGCAATCACAATGAGTAAAGCTCAAGATCAATCTTTGAAGTTGTGTAGTTTATATTCGGATGCGGATTGTTCCTCACCTGGTCAACTTTACATTATGAGTTTCCGTGTTCCAAACTAGATAGACTGCATATCTTCGCTGATAATGGAAAAACAAAAAAATCTTGTTTACTCAAAAGTATTTCAAAATTAAATGAAACATGTGCTTTGTCATACTACTCATTTCTCTACCGTACAACAATGAGCCACAGCAAAACTGGTACAGCAGGGTACAACTAGTAAAATTTCAAATAAAATAAACTTAAATGGAATTCAGGCGCAATTCAGTTATTTCCTTAATTATGAAAAAACGAAAAATGTCCACGTGGACAAAGGGGGTAGGGGTATGAAAATGTCCACGCTTGTCCACGGAGGGGGAGGGGTAAGTCTACAATCGTGCTTTTTCTGTCCTCGTGGTATGTGGACAGCCCCTGTGCCCATCAGTGTATGTAAGATGAAGAATTTATGATAGATACAATTTTGTTTGTGTTTTTTTGGTTATTGTAATATTAGGATTGATGGTTCTATTTTATTTGTCCATCAGTGTACTAACATTGATAATCCATAAATCGACCATAATTCTCCATAGTTGTCGTCAGGTGATGTTATCATATGCGGGTTTAATGTTGACTAATACTCGCGTCCTAACTTCGGGAAGATACGAAGCCATATAATTCCATGAAGGCAACGCCTCATTGGCCTCTTGCATTTACAAAAGGTGAGAGCTATTAGGATAATAATGTATGGAATGTTTTTTGAGGTTACTACCGGTCTATTGGACCAGCAATCCTCCGTGGAGAAAAATGGTTTGAGTAACAAAAAGTAGGTCAAAATGACAGGGGTTTCAGAACAATACAATTAAAAAGACAACAATATATCGGTATCGATTTTAATCATCGTTTGTGGGATCAAACAACAACTGTTCCATAGATTCGATTGTGAACTAGGTTGAATTTTGATTAAAGTATAACCCACCTCTTGTTTACCTACCATCAAACATTTAATTAGAAGAGTGTCATATTTATCCTTTTTTGACCCACTATCCGTTAAAGTACATCAATCATGAACAACGCTTCTCAATTGCCACGCATGAGATTTTAAAAGCATATCGAACTAATTAAACTGCCGTTTATTTAAATGCTTTGACTAGGCTTGAAAATTATTACATTGATGACATTGAGAGAATGCCCACGGCATATGTTTGTGCATTAATTTAGATCCGGCACCGTAACCTGCACACAAACAAGTGACGAACCCTCATAGCTGCATGCGTAGGGACGTCTTGTCGGTTAGTTTACTTGTACAAAACACACAATCCTGTTTCGACTTTTTTCTGAAACCAAACTTTTGCGGCACCAGTATAGTTTTCAATCAAGAAAAATTCTAAAGCACTATGTTATAATAATTTACACTAACTTATTCGAACAACACTTTAGCCCAACCGCGAAAGTCTGTTTACCGAAGCAATAACATACCCTTCTTGCAATAAAAAAAAAGACATCGAGGCGAGGTTGTGATTCAATTTCCAATTCAAACTACCCGGCTCAGGTGTGCGTATATTAGACCATATTAATTTTGTCTATTGATCGAATCAGCTAACCGAAGCCTGCAAGCGTCGCGCCCCATTATTCGTCGATCGGCCGACGAAAGGTGCAACTCAATAAACAATTATTCTTTCCACAAACCTGTCTCCTATAAGAAACAAAATGAAAAAAAAGATTGTCAATTGCTGGAGGTACGTCACATGGTGCCCCCTAACCGAATGCGAGCCCACGAGTCCTAGGTCGGAGATCGAGGTTCGAAGGCAAAACGTAACTGTACTTGTTTTGTTTGATATGTTGATTAGATTTACTGTAACGTGTGGTGGAACTGCTCCAATGCCAATGGACAAAATTTGAAGATTAAACAACTAACATTTTATTATGTCATATTTTAGTTCCTCTTCATTGTACTTTAGAATAAATATGAGAGTGGTTTGTATCAGTATACATTGATGATCTAACAATGAACATTCACGAATCGCACTACTGCACGGTCAATATGCGTTGCATTGTAAAGGAAGGTCGATTCACATTAAAATCTACTAGACATAGTTTCTCGGTGGGTTTAATAGACCGAATTTCTACATTGAATTATCATGCAACAAATCAACACTTGTGCTTCCTACTCCACAAAATACTCCAATATGTACAAGATGAATTTTCAATGATATCTCATTTATAACACTTGGTGAACCCACCGCGCAACAGTAGCTTTCAAGTGCAATCGCTAGCGGGGGTTCCCTCCCAGCGAAAGGAGCTGTTTTGGGGCGTGTGTGGTGTCGCATGGTTTTTTTTCTTCTGTCAAATGTATCGGCGTACCATGGAAGTTGTGATCTGTCACCGTCGGGGTTGGGTTTTTGACCCCTAGACTGTGATGGAGTTGTCGGCTGACATTAAACCATTCTATCGCTCTCTTTAAAGCAATTGCAAGAGGGAAAACCTGTTATCAATCGAGCAGCACGCATGATAGTAGGCCCCAGAGATCTGCATCGTTTTAAATTGAGAAACGGCTTATCATTGCTGTTTGGTGGTTTCGATTAAATGCAATGTAGAATCGTAATCAGAGTGGTTCGAAACATGTTACGGCTTGGAGTACGAAACGCACAAACACCTGGCCACGCCATTCTAATGTCTCGAAAGCCTCGCGGATTTATTCTTAGTGTTTACTCCACACCGATTAATAGTGACCCATTTACTCTTGCAGCTTCTCAACACGTGTTCCGTTGCAGTTTAGTACCACGTAAATTTATGACCACTTCGGCAACGGGATCAATACAAACGAGATGAACATAATTGTGCGAATTATTGCATCACCCACAGCTTCCATTCAATGAAGCTGGGTTCTAACCAGTGAGATAGATTCAACCATAGGTAATAAGGGCCTGATCACGAACACCACTTTACCGTGAAGTGAGGTTCGTGATTAGACCATTGAATGTTTCTTAAACCCTTTTTTAATTCTTGGGTTTTGCGCCTTTGGAAACAACATAGAATTGTAATGTTGTGTAGCATCGTACATTTCATCTGTTTTTTTTATTAAATCTTTATTTTTACAGGCTCAGTTACATAAGTTTAAAGTAGCCAAACTCCTATCTATCTATCAAGTATATATAAACATTTTTTATTAATTCTACTCTTAATGAAGTAGAGAACCGATTACTCGCGGTTTGCTCGAGTTTAGAAGGGTGACATATCTTCTTCAGGAAAAGGAAGGGATATAAGGATATGTTGACAATGTTCACACTCAATTCTTAAGCCTATCTTATATCTAATATGTATTTACATTTCACCTTATTCTATTGTTAGTAAGAAGGGATTTGATTTCTCGCGAAGGAAAAGGAAAAGGAGAATATAAGGATATAAGGACAATCACACACGAAGATCGATCACTTTTAGGAAGACATATATTTGGGACATGTAATCAAGGTATAACCGAGCCAACACATCTCTCACCGACACATTGGGCTGCCTTCCTCTGGCCCGAAGAGAGTTCTCTAAATTCGCTCTGGCAACAAGATACACCTCGCAAGACCAAACAACGTGTTCGATGTCGTGGTAACCTTAGCAACAAGCACAGATATTGTCATCGGCAAGATTAATGCGGGCGCTACACGATTCGTCCAACGTTTCACTCGAATGTTGGACTCAAACATTTGACTCGATGAATCGACAAATGTTGTGACGAATGTGCTGCTACACGGTGAAGTGAATGTTCGATTCAATGCAATCGGTCCAAACAATCGGCGAGCATTTGGATCGAATGTTTATTGTTTTTATTTACCATCAAAAACGTTAGGAAACTGGATGCCGATGCGAGTATTGAAATTGCTGCCGTAGCAATTGTATTGATATCGGACTGTAAATTAAAAATGCTTGAACTCAACATTATTAAACTGCAATATTTTGCCGAATATTTTGAATTTTATGAACCAATTTCATAGTTCCTTCATCTAAAACTTGTAAACAAACCAATCTGTCAAAGATAGATTTGGACGAATCGTGTAGCGGTGTATCGAATGTCATCGAGTGTCGAATCAACGAATGACAAAAATTCTTTGACTCGTGCCACTCGCGTTGGAAGGTAATCCACAACGAACGGATTACCTTCCAACGCGAATATTCGACGCTCGACATTGGAGGCTCATAGCTCGTCAGTCGACTACACGATGCGTCGAATCATCGAGCGTCCAGCATTCGAGGGTGTTCGTAGCATCGTTTAGCGCTGGCTTAAAACGAAAGAGTAGCGCGTCTAAGGGTGGGTTTAGACTAGTGATATATTCATGTGAAGAAATATGATGAGATTTATATAAATCGCATCAACCGTTTACACTAGCGAGAACTTCTATAATGAATATGTTCATATTTTCGATGAATTTATTCACCTGAAGTAGAACTGCATCCAACTTCAGTGATTTCTCACCTGTGAGAAATTTACAAGCGTTTTCATATGCTGAATTTATTCAAGTTATATATACCTCGAATAAGTGTATCATATTTATTCTCACCCGCTTACACCTATTTTCACGTGAATAAATCCATCTATAGCTATAGATCTCCCTAATGTAAACGAACAGTGATTGGACATGAGTCGAGAGAAGGTGCGAATAAAGTCCCGACGCAAGTCCAGACTTTTGAACAATGGTTTGAGGCTAACCTTAGGGATAATAGAGTGAAGCCACCGACCCAATTCATCTTCGTTCCACTTACGTTGCCAGTTAGCGATGGTATTTTTACGGACTAAAGAATAAAATTCATTGAAGGTGATTTGACGCTGATAAATATCGCCTTCATTTGCACCTACCTTTGCCAATGAGTCAGCCTTCTCATTACCCGGAATTGAGCAATGTGAAGGGACCAGACAAAGGTAATGACATAACAGCGTCTGGATAAAGCACTCAAAATTTCTCGTATTATCTCAAGGAAGCACGGTGAGTGCTTTTCCGGCCTCACTGAACGGATAGCTTCGACAGAGCTAAGACTATCCGTTACAATGTAATAGTGTTCACGACCTGAGGCGACGCTGTCCAGCGCCCAGTGTATTGATGCTAATTCAGCAATATACACTGAGCAAGGAAACTGAAGACTGTGGGAGGTGCTGAAAATTTCGTTGAACACTCCAAATCCTGTGGACTCATTCATAGAGAACCCATCAGTGAAGTACATATTATCACAATTGATACGCCCATACTTTGCATTGAAGATCGTAGGAACGATCCCCGATCGATGATAATCTGGAATTCCATGGATCCTTCATGAACAGATCAAAATGTACAGAGAAATTTATGTAGTCAGGAAAATAAACACGGTTGGGAATATACGAAGAAGGATCAACCTGCATGGAGATGAATTCATGATATGAACTCATGAAACCAGAATGAAAATTTAGCTCGACCAACTGCTCAAAATTTCCGATCACCACTGGATTCATAACCTTACACCGGGTGAGGAACCGAAGAGATAGTAAATTGAAGCGATCTTTTAGTGGGAATACGCCTGCCAAAACCTCGAGACTCATGGTATGCGTTGAGGGCATACATCCCTATTTCATCTGTTCAACGAAATCATTTTGGTATATCATACACATAACTACACAAAGTTCCTCCCGACCGGAAGAAAAAGAGAATTACAGTTTTACAGAAATCCAATAACCCAGCCAGCGAACATAATTCGAATAAGTCAATGGCGAATCCACAATGCATTAGGGAATTGCTGGAGAAAATGTTTTTTCTCGTTTATACAGAGGAAACGACCATTTCACTTTCAGATAGCCAGTTTGGGTTCAGAAGAGGCAACGGAAGGAATGATTGTCTGGCGTGGCTTTCGACTGACATCCAAATAGAATTTCAAAAGAAAAAAGCATTTTATTCTGTTTCTATTGAAATATTATCAGATAAACTTCATAAATCAATCTTATGTTCACCCTTTACCTGTTCCTCAAGCGAACTAATATCACTGTCCATTCTTTGTTTTTGAGAGGCTTTAAACTTTGCAGTTCATTCGCCTTTAACTAATATCGCTGTTTAATTGCAACGCGGATAGTTTCCCTTTAACACGTTGAGAACAAAAATCTCTGTGACTATGGGAAATTGGCCAACAGTTTTTCAGGCAGAAATAGCTGCAAGAATAGAATGTCTAAATGTCTGCCTCAAAAGAAAGTATAGACATGCTAACATCTGCATATTCTTTGACAGTCAAGCGGCACTTAAAGCTCTAAATGCCTTCAAGTGCTCTTCAAAAATTGTCTGGGAAGGCATTTCGTTGGATTCCTGGCCATTGCGGTGTAGAGGGCAACGAGCGAGCAGATGAACTTGCCAGGAACGGCTCAAACTCACCATTCACTGGTCCAGAACCATTTTGTGGACTCTCCGACTGTGCGTTGAAAAGCGAGCTGAAAAAATGGGAAGACCGGGAAGTGACAGCCAATTGGATGGCTGCAAAACTTAAACAAGCGAAAAAATTTATTACGCCGAGTATTAAAATTACTCAACAGCTGCTAAGCCTTAATAAGAAAGACTTAAGCACATTCACTGGTCTTGTAACAGGACACTGCCCGAGTAAATACCATCTTAAGAACATAGGTTTAGCACAAGATGATATTTGTCGCTTTTGTAATGCCGAAAGCGAAACCTCGGAACATTTGCTCTGTAACTGCGGAGCTCTAACTAGACGCAGACTTCAACACCTTGATAAAGCTATTCTGGAGCCCAAGGAAATTTGGTCTGCGTAGCCGATTAGGATTATAAATTTTATCAAACAGATTATTCCTGATTGGCACCTATCACGCTATAGCTTTCAGTCTACTCCTTCATCAATAAGTAGTAGATAAGTTTGAAGTGTAGTATGAAAAAAGGGGTATACCACAATAGTTCAAAATAATGGACGCAGTGGCTCACACCCAACAGGGGAAGAAAAACACGTTGAGTGCCACGGTTTATAGCGATTGGATGGACATTTTCAAACGTATTAGGACCATCGTTTCTTATCGTAGTGGGAGTTATTTCTGTTCGAAAGGAAATATACGTATATGAGCTTATATGATTATATTATTTACCTTTATTATCATATGTCAATATGATAATAATAGATTATTTACGTTTATTATCATGTGTCAATATGTAAAGTGTCAGTCACCGGTGACTAACGTAACAATCAACGTGTTTATCCTCATCCAACTAAACAACCTTCCTTGTTCCATCCTTGTCCTAGATCCTAGTTCCAATCGATATCCTAATCATGCTTCTACTAGCTTTAGTCATTATAGAACTATTAGTCTTGATCATACAACAAATAAGTTTTATTTTAAGAAGATTTGATGCTGTAAATATTAAATGTTACCTACTTCTTGAATGGCACTAACGTTCTCAGTGGAATTTTTGCATTCTCAACGTAGTTATTACTAGCGTCATTTTTATTAGTAGCACTTAGTTAAGATTTCGATGCCGAAATACACGCCTTGAATGGATTCTGAAGTGGCAAGCTCTAGAATACGCGTGGTGACCACAGTGTAAGTCGGAAAAGATTTCTTTGACGAAAAACCAGAACGGGAATCGAACCCGAACCACCGGCATGATAATGTGTGAAGTTAACCACTCGGCCTCGGGAGCACAAAATATAACTAATTGATTCTAAAAAAAAACGACAATAACGGGTGAGTCATAAGTAGCTGGACTAAATTTGTGTCACGTTTTCCGCCACACGCGCTAGAGAGTGAGACAAACATCTGTGTGTGGTTTTATTCTTCTCTTTGTCGGTGTTCTTCGTACTAAGTGTGTTTTCGTTTGTTTACGATGAAGGTCGCGGAACAGAGTTTGGACAGTATCCGAAATCGGAGGTGGCGAGGCAATTTTTAATGAAGACCACAAGAGATCCACGATGGCCAACAACAAAAAACCGGGCCGACGGAGCGGAATAAGCGAGCCAAATGTTGTACCGCTCATGATAACTCTACACGAGCTGATGATTGTGCCGGCTAGTTACCATTCTATCCTGGATTCTTCAAGTCGAGGAGATGCACCACGCTAGATATGGGGTACAGACGGGGGAGGACTTTATTGTTCTGCCATGACAAGTGATCAGCGCTGATATTGAAGCAATAGAATGCAGAATTTTTTTTCTCTACTCGCACGGAAGCATCATTCAACACGATATATAATTGCAAAATTGCAAAAGATCATCTCGATTGGATTGGCCCCGTTCATCCTTTTCTGAAATAAAGCGTAAATTGTACTCAAAGCTTTCTGCATCTATCAAAACGAATGGTAGTCGGATCGGTTTGGGTTAACCAGAATTCCCCATCCGCTTTTTTTAAAAATAGTTTTAAACTCGAACAGCAACATGAGGCCGAGCATTGTTATGGTGGAATATTATCGACTGGTGTCTGTTTTCGCATGGACAGGACGTTTTTCGGCGATAACTCTCTTCAAATGAAAATGGTCTGTAGAAGTCACCATTGATCGTTTGACGAGGCTTCAGCAGCTTATAGTGAATCACACCCGTTTTGGTCCCACCGAATACATAGCATTACTTCGGCACCATGGATATTCGGTTTCGGCGTTGGTGTTCCTGGTTGGCCGGTTGGTTTGTGTCGTTCAAGCAACATTTCGGACATGCAAAATCGCCGTTCGGCATCTCTTGTTTTCAATTCATATGGAACATAATTTCCCTGCTTTTGGATATATACTGCGGCTTTGAGTCACTTAGAAATAACTTATCGAGTCACTACAAATGATTCTGCAAACTCTGTTTGCGTTTGACACGTGTCTTGATCGAATAATACTTCAATTCTTCGTCTTCGAACTTTTTCGGTAGACCCGGACGCTTTTTGTCTTCAACACTTATATCACCGCGCTCAAATCATTCAAACCATTCCCTACAAAATCTATCCGAATGGAAGTAAAGTAAGTATGGCATGGAATGGAATGGAAGTCTATTCTTCGGAATGGAAGTCAAGTAAGTAAACGAACCAGCCAGGTTGAAAATCCCTATAATACAGAAAAAAAACAGAAAAACACAAATTTCTCGGAAATGGTCCTTATTGGAAACGGAACTCGAGATTTTCAACTCAGTAGAAATTAAACTTGTTGTACAAAACTCCAAGGCTTGTAAGCAATATTTTGTTGACAGATCTCGACACTTCACGAGTCAGCAAAAATGAGCTTTCACCGTCGATTACTTATAGAACATTTAGTCATGGATGACGATGGAAATAAACGACAATAGATAACTCAATGGAACAAATTTTCTCCATTCAGCCATTCCATGCCAAACTGATATAGTGGTTCTCAGATTTCTATGAAAAGTGGTAGTTTTGTTCTTTATCACAAAATGTTCTATTTTTATGAATCTATTTTTTTTATTTTTTCGTTTTCGTTACATTTCCATTTGAGAGTGGTCCGAAAAATCTTTTTTTTTCTACTTTTTCCTAAAAATGACTTTTTGAAAAAAACTTTTGAACCACTGAACCGATTTAGATGATCGATATGTCAAATTGAAACCAATAAGCAGCCTTTTATTAAAAAATATTGAACTTGCAAAAAAAATGATTTCATTTTTGTAATTAATGATTGTAGTCGTTTTTTTGATGGCTTTGGACTCGAGAGCGCTATATTTTTTTTATATTTTTTCTGGAAAGCTGAGGATTTTTCTCACAACATATCTCGATATCAGAGATACTTTTTTTCGTTTTCAGGATGGTTTTGTCTTTTCAAAGTTAACCGGTGGTCCGAAAAAAATTTTAAAAGCTTATTGACTTCAATTTGATATGTCGATCATCTAAATCGGTTCAATGGTTCGAATGTTTTGATTTTTTTTTATAGTCAATTTTGGGAAAAAGTGAAAAAAAATTGATTCTTCGGACCACCCTGAAATGAAACTGGGTACACTATTAAAAAAAATAAAAAATACGGGTCTAATGTTTTGGTTAAGAACAAAATTATCACTCTTGACGAAAATCTGAGATCAACTATCATGGTTTGTCATGGAATGGCTGTATTAATATGCTTATTGAGCCTTCTACAAAAATGTCAGACGGTCTTACGGCAGTTGGCCGCATCCTTACCCATGACCGGATAGATGTTGGCAAATTATTCAACCTTATCGTAGCCTTAGCGTTTAGCTGCTTCTCCGTTTTAACCACGAAGTTATTGGGGTAAATCCTTCGTTTGAGGTTCGCACTAAATTTTTCTGACACCTCTTGATAAAAGTGGAACTTCGTACTGCATATATCCATGTTCGCCGCGAGCATCGAAGGAGAAAACAGCGGGTTAGACACAAGAGGACCTTCTTTGAGAACTTTATGCGGGAGATATATTTGACTTCGTTGCTTACCTCCTTAGTGGGAGACGTGAAGTACTCGGTTCCCTGCTAGTCCTTGCCGTAGTTCTTGTCATCCATTATGACCACGACGTCGCCTGCCGCCGAAAATATGTTGTTTTTCTCCAAAAGGAAGATGATGTTGTAAAGGTCGGATCGGCTATATCTTGGTGTCCACCGGATATGTGCCTGTCCAATTTCTTTGCTCCGGGTGGAACTGGCAGTTCAAACAAAGCATCGTTAAAGCAAATTGTCAAAAAGTTCATGAACCCTGTGAAATTTAGAAATTACGTTTACCTGATGCATTACGTTTGCCTGGTTAATTTTTGTATTGAGATATGAATGTTATATTTCAAAGCAAAAGATTACCGGGAAAACGTAATCCACCAGGCAAACGTATACTAAACTGAAGGATCGTCTCCTATGTTTCAAACAAACCGGGCAATCGATGGAACTTGCGTACTTGCGAGAGACCGTCGCTTCCGACGGCGAGTCGACGGTCCACTCGGATTGCGTCACCTCGGCGGCTTTGTGCCGCCTTAGTTCCTTATCCTCGTGAGATGGAGACCCATTACATTCACTCACGATTACATTTTATTACATTACATTACATGAATGTTGTGATAAAAAGTACAACCGGTGGTGCTTCTGCAGTGAATAATCATAGAACAGAAGGTTATATGAGAAATCTCTACTACAGTGATGGTCGAAACAATAAGCATGTTCAACATAAAAACCTTCCAACATTTGTACTAGTGTGACGTTTCACAAAACAAAGTGGTTGGTAAATGAATATGCATCATATGCACATAAAACCGACGGAGGATCAATAAGGGGCTGTCCACATACCACGTGGCCAACTTTAGGGGGGGTAGGGGATACGAAAATTTCCACACTTGTCCACGGTAAGGGGGAGGAGGTTTGGATAATGTCCACGTGGACGCGTAAAATAGTTTTTTTAAGTAAAACATTCATGTTTACAGTCAAAATTTAACGAGATCTGCTCTATATTTACAAGATTTTTTAAACTTTACGTTCACACTGAGTACTCTGTATCCATCAATAAGAAGACAGTGTTGCCTGAGAGTGTTGTTCGCTCAAACATCCATAATTTTTCATATGGGTTCTTCCCTGTGATGTGTATTCTGAAAAAATAATCGTACATGAACTGAGATCGATCAATTTATTCCAATCGATAATGGAGGACCATGGATTCCGTCAGGATAAAGACACAAAGAAGGTTGTAATTGTTGTAGTATTAAAAATTATGACTTATGCACGGGTTTCAATTCAGCTTCCGTTCTTGATGACAAAACTGCTTCGTTTTTATTTTTCGAGGGGTCGCAAGGTTTTTCGAAAATTGAAATGAACAACAAATTGTTCCATGGGGGCACGGGTCGTATGTCTGGAGATCTGTTTCTTGCAATGATGTTTTTCTTTATTGATATCTGTTAATATTAGGCTTTCAAAAAAGTCCTGCGGTATTTCCGCGAGGTGTCGTTGTAAGCGCGTAGTTCTAGTTGTATTCATTGTATCGAGTCATACTATAGCTTGTTGGAAAGGTATTTTTGCGCGCTATAATATAGTCCTTGACAGTGTTTTGTTTGGTTAAGTCGTTCGTGAGTTAAAGTGTCGCAAATATGGAGCAAAATAAAGAGAAAATCCGACATATTTTACAGTACTACTATGACAAAGGCAAAAATGCATCTCAAGCTGCCAATAAAATTTGTGCAGTTTAGGGACCCGATACAGTTTCCATTTCCACCGCACAACGATGGTTTCAACGTTTTCGTTCTGGTGTAGAGGTCGTCGAAGATGCGCCACGCGCCAAGGCCTGTCGTCGAAAATTGCGACAAAATCGCTGAATTAGCCGAGAAAGACCGACATAGTAACAGCCGTAGCATCGGCCAAGAGCTGGGGATAAGTCATCAAACCGTTATTAACCATTTGAAGAAGTTTGGATTCACAAAGAAGCTCGATGTATGGGTGCCACACACGTTGACGCAAAAAAACATCTTTGACCGTATCGACGCATGTGATTCGCTGCTGAATCGCAACAAAATTGACCCGTTTCTGAAGCGGATGGTGACTGGCGATGAAAAGTGGGTCACTTACGACAACGTGAAGCGCAAACGGTCGTGGTCGAAGCCCGCTGAAGCGGCTCAGACGGTGGCCAAGCCCTCATTAACGGCCAGGAAGGTTCTGCTGTGTGTTTGGTGGGATTGTCAAGGAATAATCTATTATGAGCTGCTTCCCTATGGCCAAACGCTCAATTCGGACCTGTACAGCCAACAACTGGACCGCTTGAAGGTAGCACTCATGAAGAAGAGGCCATCTTTGATAAACAGAGGCCGCATTGTCTTCCATCAGGACAACGCCAGGCCACACACTTCTTTGGTGACGCGCCAGAAGCTCCGGGAGCTCGGATGGGAGGTTCTTTTGCATCCGCCGTATAGTCCGGACCTTGCACCAAGTGACTACCACCTGTTTTTGTCCATGGCGAACGAGCTAGGTAGTCAGAAGTTAGCCACAAAAGAGGCCTGTGAAAATTGACTATCCGAGTTTTTTGCCAATAAGGAAGCGAGCTTCTATAACAGGGGTATTATGAAGTTGGCATCTCGTTGGGAACAAGTCATCGAAAAACGGCGCATATTTGACTTAAAACAGATGATTGTAACTAATTTTATGAACAAATGAAAATTCAAAAAAAATACCGCCGGACTTTTTTGACAGCCTAATATTTTTGTAATACGCTTCTAGTGGGTTGTCTGGAAAGTTCATGCTGTTACTGATGGCAATTAAATTAAAACACTTATCAAGATTAATCCTCGGTACACGACACATGAATTAGTAGATTCGGTACAGATTTCTAAAATGGCTAATGAGCTAACAAAAAAACGTTAATGTATGTTAGTGTATGGACTACATATCATCCCATATTCCCGATCATATTTGACATATCGCATACCGAACGAGATAAAATTTTGCATCCTGCAATCCAAGGTCGCAACATTTGCACAACCCGATAGGATTTGACTCGATCAGATTCAAGAATGCTACATTGTGCTAAATTCAAATCTAACCGGTTTCCGGAATAAGGATTTATTTTACCGAAAATCATTTGAAGGAACGCATCTCAATCTACGATTCGTTTCATAAACGCAACGAAAATACATGACTTGACTTGAATGGTACTAACGTTCCCAGTGGAATTTTGCCCTTCTCAACGTAGTTATTACTTGCATCATTTTTATTATTAGTAGTAGAAATGTCTATACCGAATGACACGCCTTGAATGTATTCTGAAGTGCCAAGCTCTAGAATACGCGTGACCCCAGTGCATATCGGAATAAATTTCATTGACGAAAAACCCCCGGCCAGAACGAGTGGAATGGAAATGTTGACATGGTGTTATTTGATTACTTGAAACACGTAGTACTGAATCCGACTTAACTGCTATGATATTCCCACTAAATTTGATCATTATAATATAAAATCATGATTAAACTTAATTTTCTTGTCATTGTCATTATCCCTTCACAAAAAACGGAACAGTTAACTGAACAACATCGGAAATTGGACACTGTCTAACGTATATTCGTTTGAGCGACAATTCGGGTGTGTTGAGCGATCCAAAACTAGCAATACATTACAACATTTTTTTACAATTTGAACAGCGCGATGATATCAACATTGTTTTTTCATTTATACCACTTCTGTAGTGTTTCAAGATTCGTTTTGCTTCGATATATGCCAATGACTGACAAAGTGCTTGATTTCATTATCTATTAAAAAAAAAACTTAAATAGTCAACCGGCTTTAATGAGAATATTTGAGAGTAGATTAACAAGTGATATGTTGATATGGACATTGAGATAATGTAATTGGAATTTGAAGGAAATAATGAGCTTCCCGGACAATGTTGAAAAAAATCGAAGAATATGAAACAAATCGTTACTATGAATAACTCTATTATTTCTATCAATAAAACATCTATTACGAAATAGAAACAAACTTGAAATGAAATCATATTAATCGAAAAATATAGACTTTTTTTTCCAAAAGCTGGGTTAATGCCCACGTGGACAACAAGGGGAGGGGTATAAGGAATGTCCACGCTTGTCCACGGAGGGGGAGGGGGTGTCTGGAATCATGCTTTTTCTGTCCACGTGGTATGTGGACAGTCCCTAAGTTGAAAAAGACTTGGACATAAAGATAAGACAGCATAATAGGTTCGAGGGTTGGTCGCATAATTACTTCGACTAGGGTAAATAATGTTGGTTTGTCCGATTTTGGTTGTGTTGAAAATCACATGTAATCAAGACGAGTTTAGGTCTGTTGGAAAGCCCCAAGTCTCTATTTTTCTTCAAAGAGAAATTATGATCATGGTTAGTCCACCTCTAATCATAGTTTGTCCGGTTTTGAAAATCACAATTTTTGAACAAAAATATTCAAATTCTCAAGTAGATGTTACGTTTCTCATTGTTCTGCGTTTACTGTCATCATACTCATCTATTTATAATTTAACCCTTTGCCCTCGAGATCATTTCTTGGGCATTTTAAAGGTGAATAACACTCAACACAGACAAATTTCATATCTGCAAGCATACCATAAACAAACTGCAGCGCGCCAAGCGGTCGCCATAGTATCCATGTGGACAAACTAACATCAGTGCATCGGACAAACCATGATCAGAAATGAGGTAATCGAGATGCATAATTTACATGATTTAGATATATAAATCTGATACAAATGGTGTGCAAGCATGATGTTTACAATATTTGTAAGTGCTGTAATCCAGAAAAGGTCTGAAGACGTACCAAATAAACATCTGGTGATTGATTAAAAATTAGCTCAAATGAGGGACATATTGATACAAATGAAAGGTGGATTTTATAAATCTTTAAACATGTTAATCCGTGAAAATATCCTATAAAACGACTGTAAAACATGAAGACAATTTTAATTATATGTTTTGAAACATTTGGATACCTGATTTGAGCATTCAAAAAAGTGGAGAAACCACGATCATATTTTGGACTGGACCAACATCATGACATCATCAACATCATATATCTTAATTCATTTTGATCTGTATTCAACGAAAAATATTGGCTATTTGCTTAATAATTTGTTCTAATTTGCGTGAACAAGATAATGATGAAAAATAGTTCAGGCTTTGTTGAACAAAATATTATACAAACGTTACACTGATAGGGAACTGTTAATTGGGAAGTGATCAAGATTATCAGAAGCTAAAATTTGTGCATGGAGTAAATGATGTAATCAACATCGTTGAGGTCCGCGAATACCTTCACCTCGGTGGAAAACGAACCGTAAAGGGTTCTGTTGGGGGATTAAACATCAGGTTTGTTGTAAACACGCAAATGTATTTAGCGATGAAGGTTGAATTGATGTTGTCGCGGTTGATGTGGAAAAGAACGTCAAAAATGTGTTTCTAGCCTCTGGATCACAGGATTCAAGCTGTCACACAACCTTCTTCGCGATACGAGATGCTCACTAACTCACTGCGGTGTGAAAGTTTTGCAGAGAAATGGAGGCTAGTCATGTCTATACATCGCTTGTCTTTTAGTTGCCTTACAATTGATCCTTTGATTATAACTTCTTTTTCCAATCGATGACTCAGGGCCTCCCTGAGCATTGCTTTCCTTTTTACGCTTCAAAACTAAATTTTACAACGCAAAAATCGGATCCTGCCTAAATATTGAAGGAACGATGGACAACATTTTGAATGAAATATATCGGCCAATTTCTCTGAACAAAGCTTTTTTATCCCCAATATTCGATTAAATTATTTGCGGAATCTCTATGAAACGAACTGCTCTCTCAATATATAACGCACATCGATCACAAAAACGAAAGCTCACCATATGTTTTTGGGTGTAACCGTTCGTCCAGTTATGCTTCGTTTAGAATTATTCAAATTATTCTCGTTCTAATGCTGCTTAGGATATAGCCCAAAGAAATCTAATCAATATCATACGTCGCGGTTGGCATGCGACGGCGTCGGCCAAACAGTATTCTGCGCATGACGCTTAGCTTCACGCAACAAATAGTGGAGTTGGTACGAAGTTTCTCTACCTCTCTCACTCTCGAGCGTCGATCAAACGCACATGTGATTAACTAAACGACAACAGGGCAGTACTTTTGCGCGGGGACCTCAAGAAACAGTTATTCTCATTCTTACGGCCCAATTGTATTTCCACCCTGGTTTGCCTTTAGTTGAAATTCAATCGCAATGTTCTTATTTTGCGCCCTTTTTGATATTCGGAATTTGTATGTGTCGCTTTTTTTGCATTGGATAAGCGATGTCGTAGGCGAAAAAGAGGTGTGCACGCGTTTTGGCGTGACTCTCGATCACCCGACTATATAAAGAGATCATGTTGTGCAGTGGAGTTATCAGTTAATAGCTGCAGTTCCCATAGTCACATACGCTTAACTTATTTATTTATTTAACACAATATCGCTCAAAATGTTCAGAGTAAGTGCAGAATATTCTAGTGAGATGTGTCTCGGTTTTGATTGTCTGTTTCAATTTATAGTTCGTTGTTCTGTTGGCTGCTGTCGCTGTTTGCCAGGCTGCATACAGCCTAAACCCAGCCGGTCCAACCTATGCCGGAATCCACACACCAGCGATCACCAGCCAGCAGTCAAATATCTTGCGTTCTTTTGGAAATCTTGGTCAAATTTCGACCCACTCCAAAACCATTGACACCCCATACTCAACCTCGAGCAAGTCCGACGTCCGTATTAGCAACCCAGGACTGGCTGTAGGACACGTTGCCGCTGCTTATCCTGGTTACCACGCTGCAGCTGCATACCCAGCTTACCACGCGCCAGCTGCGTACGCTCCCGCCGTCTATGGAGCCCCTGCTGTGAAGGCCGTTGCTGCTGCCCCTGCCCTCCTGGGAGTTGCCTACTCTGCTGCTCCAGCGGTCGCTCACATGAGCTACAACAACGGACTCGGAATCAGCTATGCCTGGTAAACAACTACCGAGCCCTGCTGACCCACCTATCGAATGTACCAATGCGGACTACTGGAACAACTATAAACAACTCTAAGTCAACACAGTCAACGAAAAAAAAGTGAACACAACGCGAAACACAATCTACTGCGTTTGCTACGTAAAAGAGAAGAACACACAAACACACACACAACAATAATTTTTACAACTTGAACTTCCGGGTAATAAATGAACAATATTTGAGCCATAAGGATATAATGTTTTTACTAAGTTTTATGTGAATTTTGAACAAAAAGAACCATAGTCTGTTGATAAACCATGATCATTCAAATATCATAACATTTTGGTTCAGGTTTAGTGTCGCCCCCTACAATAGTTTGAAGTGGCGATGTAGTGAGCGTACCCTATTTCGGATGAACACGACCGAATGCAATTCTAAATAATTAAATTATCAATGAAAATTATTGATTGATGTTATTTGAATGCTTTAAAGCGTAGGCCTGATTTTTTAAAAATCATTTATGTATGAGGCTCAAGAGCAATAGCTTCACCAGTGTTTGCCGATTGATCCTTTCACTGAATAATTCGCTTTCGCTCGTTCAAATATGATCTTACAGAAATCATTTACTCCAGTGACATTCTTTTACTTTTACGTGCTACAAATCACAGTACAAAAGAGAACGGGACAACACAACACACCAAAACCGTCATGTACGGTTTCGGTGCAGAAAGTTCATTTTCTTCTTTGCCTCTAACATATACATATCGAACCACTCCATGCATCATGAAACAGCAGGGTCATACGGACTACGCAAAGCGAAGGATTCATATTCAACTAATGCAGCAGATCCTGATCCATAAGTCTCGGAGAGTGCAAACTATATGATTATTTAGCTAAATGTAGACTCAAGAAGGGAGGTCAGATTATATTTTTTTATTTTTAACACTGCTATCCCTAGAAATTTATATTCATATAGACCGCACAGTTTTACTAGCAACACCGCTTGAGAAACAAAAACTCTCTCGTTTTAGCTCTTTTCCCATTCGCTGCTCTCTGCAAATGGTGACCGAATGACGACGTAATTTTTCTTGTATCATTTCTAGCTCTGCACTTGTCTGTGCAGTGGTTTTCGCTATAGTAGAACGGGAAAATATATGCGGTTCAAACTCGTATGCAAGCTTCGAAAATGGTGTGCGATATTTGGTACAGCTCGGATATGCAATCAACAGTCTTCGTTCCTCTCTTTGTTTAATCATTTAATGATTAAAAAAAATTAATGATTACTATTTTTCATATAGGTAGGGGTAGTGGGGGAAAAGTGGTCATAGGTGAATAACAACTTACAATGTTCTGTTTACTAAAGCTGATATACCGCATCACATTCTGCTCTTGAAGGGGGTCCTTTTGTGGCTTTGATCCTGAAAAAATATGCCACTCCAATTAATCTATCCCATTTGGCTTGATATGTGCGAGTGACCACTTTGCCCCCACTAGGTGACCACTTTACCTGCAAGCAAAAAAAAAGTTCGACTTTTCACCTTTTTTTTTCTAATGACGAAAAGTGTACTATTTTGAATTTTTTATAGTAAAAGCCGTTTGCTATCTTGAATAACAATGAGTTGAACTATAATATTCTTCGAGAAACGGGAATTGAAGCGGTATGTGGACGCCGGAAATGGGCACATTCCTTAGTGTGACCACTATGCCCCCACTTCCCTAATTTGAATGATCCACTCATGTTTGGTTATATGTTCGTGAGAGGTTAATTGCATGACACATTGTGTATCATTCGATATTGATCGATATTCAAACACTGAGCTTCGCTAATAAGAATAAGCGGCTTCTTTGTGTGTTTACCCACAATTGTGTGTAAGTTCAACGTTTAGAAGAATTCGACCGATTACTCGCGGATTACTGGAGGTTTAGAAGGATAACAATTTTGTAGGACTGGTAAGAACTGGTTCTATAAGTAATTATCTATACTGCAATAGGTTGTTAGGAAACTTTCAAATTGATTGATGTAAAAATATATTAAATCCACCAAGAAATAACCGAGCAATAAACGCTCAAAATCAGACAATTTTCGTGACGTATCCGATATTTAGTTTTTCAATTTGTACGTCAATATGCTCCCGGAAGACGTAATCATACGTCAAATGGTCCACTCTGGCGGCATCATTATTCATACATTGCCAAACTGTATGATTGATATCATTGTAACCGTTCTACACAAACAGAAAGCTTCTTGATAAAATTATACCCAATCTCTATAATTCAGGCCCCGGCCAAGAGGATATGATCCGCCAGTCAAGATGTTTTGCAAATTTAGCTATCATTGCCAAGCTATCCAACTACTCGGTGAGCTCAAGGCAGATTTGTGGAACAAGGTGCGCCCATTCGCTAATCATATTTAATTCGAAACAATCGCCAAATTCGCGAAAATTTAAAGAAGGCAGTTTTGCAAACTTAAAATTTGCATGGAGATTCTTAAGTTATTCGATGACTTAAAACACGACACTCTCTTAACCATTTGGCTACATATTTCACAACACGCAACATTTACAAAAACTCGCCATTTTAATATAAAATCATCATCAAACACAATTCCAGTTCAATATTACGTAATACTGTATTGCATAGAATACATATTCGAAACAGAAAAGTAAATTTTCATTCATTCTTTTTTTATTTTAGAAGAGTGTTAATGTAAATTCATCACTGTAAAGGGGTTTTCACATTTTGACCCACCTGACAGTATGTTAAATTGCATTTGCGATCCGGACATGTTTGGCGCTGTCAAACGCTGTGTATTAGCGAGATGAAGAATAGAAGGTGGGAAGATTCACGGGTTTTGGTTTTCTTAAACTTTGATTGTATTAGTGGCCAGGAAGATAGGAAGTTCACATATCAGGCATACCAGTCAGTTACTCAAATGGTACAAAATTGAATGTGTCAACGAATAACTTTGAAAGAGGATATACAGAAACTAATTACATATTTCCAAAAAATATTTTTCGCATTATAAAAAAACAGAACATGTCACAAACTAAAATGTTTAATTTTTCTTTGATTTCTTCTCATATCAGAAATAGTATTCTAATGTCTACTATGTTTGGAGTTTAGAGCCACTTCATGGAAGTTTATCTCTTGTCAGCTATTGTAATTACTTTTTTCACAATTAGGGTGCTGAACACTTCCTTCGTCTAGAACTAAGACACAAGCGAAAAACTTTTCGTCTCAATCTAGGTTATACGGAGTCAATTAATTTTTTTTCAAGTGCATTTTACATGAAAAAAAAACTTGCTACCTTTTTTCCCATGCACTGTCGAATGTTTCTCCGTCAAAAGATTCCGTAACTCTGACTTCGTTCATTTACGTTTTTGGTCAACGTAGCGAGAAGTAAAACTGAATTGAAATTAAGTATAGAACACCTCAATAATACTGAAATTTCAGTTTCTGCTAAAATGTCAGTTGGGCCCTTATGATTTTGAAAGCTAGCAATTTTTATTTTTAATAACAACACTTTTCCTGTGTAGTGTAGACTATTATAAGAAAAGTAACATACATAAGCAAAATCTCTGACGTCACAAATTTAAAAATCTTTCATTTCCCATCTCAACCTTTCATTTCCCATCTCGGTGTATTAATATATGGATGCCCTAAAGGTGGTAGAATTGGTTATGCGGGCGCTACACGATTCGTCCAACGTTTCACTCGAATGTTGGACTCAAACATTTGACTCGATGAATCGACAAATGTTGTGACGAATGTGCTGCTACACGGTGAAGTGAACGTTCGATTCAATGCAATCGGTCCAAACAGTCGGCGAGCATTTGGATCGAATGTCTATTATTTTTATTTACCATCAAAAACGTTAGGAAACTGGATGACGATGCAAGTATTGAAATTGCAATTGTACTGATATCGGGCTATAAATTGAAAATGCTTGAAATCAACATTACTAAACTGCAATATTTTGCCGAATATTTTGAATTTTATGAATCAATTTCATAGTTCCTTCATCTAAAACTTGTAAACAAACCAATCTGTCAAAGATAGATTCGGACGAATCGTGTAGCGCTGTATCGAATGTCATCGAGTGTCGAATCAACGAATGACAAAAATCCTTTGACTCGTGCCACTCGCGTTGGAAGGTAATCCACAACGAACGGATTACCTTCCAACGCGAATATTCGACACTCGACATTGGAGGTTCGTAGCTCGTCAGTCGACTATACGATGCGTCGAATCATCGAGCGTCCAGCATTCGAGGGTGTTCGTAGCATCGTGTAGCGCTGGCTTTAGACGCCTTATTTACCTCATGATATTGAGCATATGTACCCGGTTTCTTGCTGCCAGTTCCCAAAGGCAAATGGTAGAAAAACTTTTACCTTCATACCTGTTTTTCAGAGATCTCTTCTTTTACTACTTTCTATTTCTTCTTCTGCAGGAGCCTTGAGTGATTATTAGTTTGATCCAAGTGTAATCCAGATAGCAATATATGCATTATCACTTCGTTTCATTACTAAGAAAAGTGATTGATAGTCGCACTTATACTTTACCGTTCCTCCAAATGACTTCCTTCATGAAGTTCCTTACTTTTTTTGGTTCAGAAGAGCCCGTATTTTATAGTTGAACAAATATTTATACTTCTAACATGCTTGGAAAGCTGTAGGCCACTGTCCCATTGGAATCGATCTGTCGATCCCTGGTCCAGTAACCCCAGTTCTTCTGGATTTGTCCACTCGAGATCCATCGGTATAAAAAGCGAGTGATCCTAGATGCGTTTCGAAACTACCCTCTTCCTACACGTTGGAAGCTAATGTCCATTGAGCGATCCATCAATGTTTTTTTTCACATTCAAAACTTACGAATATTTTTTCTCCTACTTATTCTACACTGCGAGTGACGTGAGATGACATGCAGAATTAAGCGAGTGACTTTGTTATCTCGCGGCACTCGCGGTGGAAAATAGGGCGATTTGTTTCAAGTTGCACATACTGGTACAAGGGTATTGAATAGAATACACTGAATTTTCTTTTACGCAATTGATGCGTGCGTCCAAAAAATATCGCGTAAAAATTGCGTGATTTCGAGCAAATCGAATAAAAAAAGATTGTCCCGTCATCGGTGCGCGCTCGTCACAACCACACTTGCACGCGTACTCGCAGAATTTCTCTTTCCGACAAAAACAGCATGTTTCCTAATTCTGTTAATTTCAATAATCAAATTCTTATAACAATGAATCCTTTCAAAAATTGACAATGAATCCTTTTAAAAACATTGAAATTAATTCTGTTAATTTCAATAATTAAATTCTTCTAACAATGAATCCTATCAAACCAGAGATCCTTGTTCCGTGTATGTCGCTGAACTGGGTGCGATATACTATGCTCTAGGGATAATTGAAACGCTGCCCATCGACCACTATTTTATTTTTTCTGACAGTCTCAGCTCAATAGAGGCAATCCGCTCAATGAAAGTTGATAAACGCTCATCTTATTTCCTAACAAGAATAAGCCATCTATTGAGTGTTTTGGTCGAAAAATTATTCAATATTACCTTAGCATGGGTTCCCTCTCATTGCTCGATTCCGGGGAATGAGAAATCGTACTCGCTAGCAAAGATAAGCGCTTCAGAAGGCACACTTTTTGAAAGGTAAATTGCTTATAACAAATTTATTCACATTCCTCGTCAGTACACACTCGTAAGTTGGCAGCGCATGTGGAGTGAAGATGAGTTCGGTCGTTGGTTACACACGACTATCCCTAAGGTCTCGACGAGTGCATGGTTCAAGGGATTGAATGTAGGTCGTAATTTCATTCGCGTGTAATCTCGGCTTATGTCCAATCACTACAACCTAAACGCGCATCTCTATCGCATTGAGCTCGCAGCAAACAATCTTTGTGATTGTGGCGATGGCTACCACGACATCGAGCATATTGTCTGGTCGTGTATCCGGTTCCATGCTGTCCGCTCTCAGTTCTCCAGATCATTGAGGGCACAAGGCAGACAATCGGATATCCCCGTCCGGGATATCTTAGGTAGCCGTGATCCTGATCTTCTGCTTCATCTATACCTGTTCCTCAGAAACGCCGATGTCAACGTTTAATGATGTTTCCTTCGTTGTGTCCCTGTTTCACATCACTCTTATCCGATCTATAAACTTTTACTTAGTCACGGCAATACTTACACACACTCTTTACACGGGCCAAAGGTTGTGCCACCGCTCATGACAACTCTACACGAGCTGAAGATTCTACCGGCTTGTAACCATTCTATCCTGGATTTCTTGGGTCGAGAAACACGCACCACGCTAGATATGGGGTACAGACTAGTGGGGCGTTGCTGATTGATGGTCAGCTGCATCCCAATAGGAAGTATCCCGTGTCGGGCACACGTACAGAGCATTGAAGGCTGCAACATCCCAATTATGAGAACACTTGTAATACTAACCTCGAGTAATCGGTTACATATTACTAACATAGTTGTAAGCAAACATTGGCGAAATATTGAACTTCCGGCCCCATCAGGCTGACACCGTATGAGCTTTAATCAAAATCTATATAATTAAAAATGGATTTCTGTCTGTCTGTCTGTCTGATTCTTATGGACTCGGAAACTACTGAACCGATCAACATGAAAATTGGTATGTAGGGGTTTTTGGGGCCGGGGAAGATTTTCGTGATAGTTTGAGACCCCTCCCCCTCTCTAAGGGGGGGCTTCCATACAAATTGAACACAAATTTCTACATTACTCGGGAATTAACCAAGCAAATGAAATCAAATTAGGCATATTGAGGTTTTAGGGTGCAATAAATGTTTCTATGATGGTTAGACTCTCCACCCCCCCTCCCCTCCCCCTCTAAGGGGGGGCTGCCACACAAATGAAACACTAATATCTGAACTACTTGAGAATTAATCAAGCAAATGCAACCAAATTTGGCATGTGAAGGTTTTAGGATGCAATAAATGTTTTACGGTGGTTAGATACTCCTTCCTCTTCTCTAAGGGGGGGCTGCCATACAAATGAAACACAAATTTCTGAATTACTCGAAAATTAATCAAGCAAACGAAACCAAATTTGGCATGTGGAGGTTTTAGGATGCAATAAATAGTTCTATGGTGGTTAGACACTTCTCCCGCTCTCTACGGGTGGGATGTCATACAAATGAAACACAAATTTCTGCATAACTCGAAAACTAATCAAGCAAAATCTGGGATGTAAGGGTTTTTGGGTATGAGAAATGTTTCTATAATGGTATGACACCCCTCCCTCCTCTGGAATAGAGAGGGGTCCCATAAAAATATTACACATATTTCAACCAAAAATACTCCAAACAAATATGACAATTGAAAATTTTCGGAAAACTCTGAAGGAAAAAGGGAAAACTCGGAAAATTTAATTTCCATATGTTCTACAATTATATAGTGACAAGCGTTATTAGTCCATTTGATGTTTGCGCTAGCGAAATTGATCTTTGTTCGAAACTGGAAATGGATTTTAATGTGATGAAACGAACTCCTATATCTTCTTCTATCTATACCAAAAAAAAGGATCGCCGGATGTGTTGGTAACAGCAGAACTCGAGAAAGGAATTGTCCGATTTAGGGCTGTCTTTATTCTATCATATTTTCTGTATAAAACATTTATTCCATGTAACGGAGAAACATGTTATTTGCAAGTGGTTGAAAAATCTTGAACGAGAATTGTCTCTAAAAATAACCTGATATTATAACGATGAGTTTTGTTAGAAATACTAGGAATTTTATAATAAACAGTAAATGAACGGGGACGAATAGAAGATCAATCAATGGGCCCTATTATAGAAATCGAGGTGATAAGAATTTTGCTCGTTAGCTCTGTTTTACTATTATAGAAATCGAGTAATTCGAAAGCACCGAGCGAGTGATAGCTATCGATGCAAGTGTCAGAACTTTTCGAGTTGTTTGGTTCGCTTGTTGCATATCTTCAGAGAATTATTTTGTTTTGGTTTGCGTCCCTGATATTTTCCTTTGGGAAACATTTCAGAAACCCTTAGATATATGCAATTTTCAACACATGTTCGTTTGTTTTGATCAGTATTTGTTTTACGGTGCTGCCAGAATAGTCTTTACAAGGTAAGTGTACAATCCAGCATTATTTTTATTAATCATGTTACAATTTACAATGCAGTACTTACTTCCAGCGTATATATCAGTGACTGAAAATGAATGGACAGACAAATCACCAGCAGTTTGAACAACTCGTTAAACCAATAAAAGCGAATGTAAACATTGCTCGAGGTTTTTGTGGAAGCAGTTCAAATAGAATCCCGGTTAAGGAAAATTGGGAGAAATTCAGTGAGGAGCTTTATGCACTGAGACAATCAATGCGTAAGCGTTTCTTCTATGATATGATGAACTTCTATGATATGATGAATTTCTTCTATGATGAACTCCATAAGTAAATTTTATCATTGTTTGAATTACTATCAACCAAATTTCCTACCTAAAAATTGCTTATTCCTGCTAGCGTACATTATTACGTGTTACTTTTGTCAGAAATTTTCTTTTTTATTGCTATACTATACCAAACTTTCTATACCATATGCTAAAGCTGAAAGATTTTGCAAAACAATAATGATTTTTTATAAATTACAGATTTGGATTGACATGATGTGAAGGGTAAAGGAAACACTAGCACACAACAAGCGAGATTTTAGGGCCACAGGTGGTGGCCCAATACAATAAAGCTATTGACGCCGCTACAACAAGAAATCGACGCTAAAAGAAAATTACATGCAAAAAAATTGTTTTGCTGAAAAAGTGGAATTCATGCGTGACTCCTTACGGAATTCCATAGATCGCAGTTGTGAGAATACATGAAAAAGTTCATTTTCTAATTTTTTTTTTGTAAAGCAAATTGTTCCATGATGTCGTTTTTAGTACACATCTATTTATGCATTACGCTTATTAAGCTTCATTCGTTGAGGGAATATCAGTTTTCGCGAAAACATAACCATATTAACACTTTTGGAAATGTAGATATTTATAATTCTCATAGCAGATGTCTCAAAAAAAGATTTGGCATCCTTTCTGTAGTGCTTCGTGAAACATTTCAAACTTGTTTCAAAATATCTCATCACAACCGCTGACATTCGAGCTTGCTAACGAATCGAGCAGGTTTCCTCGATTTCTATAATTCCAGATTTTACTCGGTGTGATAGTGATAGTGATTGTATCGAATCCGATTTCTATAATAGGGCCCAATGAACAGTTCTGCGATTGGACCCATGAACCGTGAACCGTGAAACCGTGAATGTTTGAAGGTATCCGGCCGTATTCTACGCGGCGTGTGAGGTGAGATGACAATTGTATGCCGTGAGAAATCTCACTTGAATGAACTCTCACCCGTAT